>NC_057807.1:396469007-396771007 GCF_018294505.1 Triticum aestivum
GGGTGGGTGTGTGTGTGTGTGTGTGTTTGTGTGTGTGTGTGTCGCGGGGTCCTCGGTGGTGGATGTAATTGAAGTGTGCATGGCTTCATCATAGAGAGGTGATGTGTATGACAGAGGCCACCAACGATGGGGTGCGAGAGAGAAAATGCCTATAGAGAGGAAAGAGAAGGTGTGTGCGCGTGAGAGGAGTCGACATCGAGAGAACGTGTTTGTCCGAGAGACATCGAGGAAGACTACTATATATCGATGGTGCATGTAGGCGGGAATTAAACAAAGGGATGGTCTTATTGGTTTCGAGGATATAGGGGAAGAGTGAGAGGCGGGGGGGAGTTAGAAGGAGATTGTTAAGTGTGAGTGTGTGTTTTACCCATCCAGGCGGAAGTTATGTGCACACAAGAGGAGAACGATTCGGTGTGGCATTAGGATTGAGGGTAATTAGCTATGTATGGAGACATAGAGACCTTGAACGTGCATGTGTGAGAGCTATACATGTATACGTGGGATGTGTGTGTGTGTGCGTGCGCATGATCGAGATAAAAGAAAGAAGACATAAGTCATAAGATCAATAACATGGGAGAGACGGATCGGTATGACAATATGCATGCATGTGAGAATGCAGGGAAGAAGGCCCAACAATTGAGCATGTGTTTTTGTCTTTAAGAGATAGTGGCGTGGGCTGGAGCATCCATCTATGGCGAGCAGAGGGAGTGAGGCACAGCGATTGTGCAAAAGAGATCAACCTATAAATGCATATGTATGGAGAGACATATATAGTGTGGGTGATAGGAAGCAAGACTCCGTGCGAGAAAGAAATGTTGACGGAGAAACTACCGATAGATACAGAGATGGAGATGCTAGCTAGAGGGACATCCGCTAGTTTCGGTGTTGGAGATGACCGTCGGGTGGTTCAGAGGGTGAAGTTATATATGTGTGTGTGAGAGAAAATCAAAAAGAGGGCACTTGACTGCATGTAGAGAGAAACATATGTAGTGTGTGTGATAGGAATCAAGAGCGAGGGCGAGAAACAAGGTTGATGGAGAAACAGATAAATAGAAAGATAAAGATGCTAACTAGTGTGCATTAGATATAGGAGTCGAGTGGATCAGAAGGCTGAGTTATGTGTGTGGGTGTGAGAGATATAGAGAGAGGGTGCATGTGAGTCACATACAAACAGATATCAGAGAGAAATGAGATCCCGAGAGACGGAGTTTTGTGTCTGCGAGAGAGAAAGATATTTCACAACGAGAGTGATAGCTAGAGAGACATATGAGGGAATGCAAGATATCTCTAGGGAGAGAGAGTGTGTGTGAGCGACATACAAGAGAACAATGGAGAAATATGAGACCCTGGGAGACAGAGTTTGTGTTTGTGTGTGAGAAAGAGATATTTAAGAGGAAGAGTCGTAGGTTCTCATATCTATAGAGCAAAAGACATCTCTGTATGCGGGGTGTGCGAGTGGCACACATGGGAAAAGTAGAGTGAAATGAGACCCCGGGAGACAAAGTTTTGTGTTTGTGTGAGAGAAAGAGATTCCACATGGAGAATCATAGTTAGAGACACATAGTAGGGAGCGAGATATACTTAGAGAGAGATAGAGTGATGAAGGTCGAGGGAGAGAGTACCTTCAGTGTGTTATGAAGATAAAAGATCATTGTCAACATACAGGTAGCACAAGAGATACCTGAGAGACGATGAACGCATATAGGTCCAGAGAGATAGTCCTATATAAGCATGAGCGATAGTTATATGAGACGAATATCTGGATTAAAGGGGATTCAAATATTTAAACTAGAGATCACGACATCGATAATATCATAACGCAAATTGGTGTATCAAACATGCATATTCATTTGAATTTGGGCACACGTGTAATGTTATATAGTTTATCAATATTGGTGATCCATAGATTCTTTAATTACAAACAATGCATGGTTTATATGCAATTAATGTCTAAACGGGATTACACTATATGCTGCGTGTGTGAAACACATTATACATGTTTGAGAAGTAAAAAAAAAACCGCATGAAACACACATTAATTGGAGACAGTTAGCGAGGAATGCATACATTGGATTTCAACATAAAGTGGTTTCAAATATTTGAAAATCCAAATTGATGGATACAACCTTATGAATCTGAGATCATGCCATTTGTAAACCATATTTATGTATAAATGGTGTTGTGCTTTTGAAAGTATATATAAAAAATGATGTATATAGAATTTAATTCCAATTGAAAATGGATCTCGCCCGAAAAAAATAGAATACAAATGCGATTCGAATTGAGTTGGCATGGTAAACATGCACTCTGCAAAATTTGAATGAAGCGGGGAAAGTCGGAGTAACCGCCCGAAACCAAAATCTGCGAGATGGAAATTACTACTGCTTATCCCTGCCATGCAAAGCCTATCTGCTAGATTTCTATAGGTTTCGATAGGGGTAGGTTTGTAATTTCACCCAAATGTGACGTAACCGCCTCTCACCTAGATTCATACACGGTGGGCGCCAAAACACAGTGTGTCCTCAGCCGAAATCGACTCCCTCCCCGGTTCATATTCATACACGATGGGCGTGAAAAACAAACTCTCGTCGGCAAATATTTGGTGTATGCGAGATTACCGTCCTATCCCCAACCAACTAATATTGCTGTGATGTAGGAAATTTGAAATGGGGGCTAAGTTTGTAAATTTCCTCGCATTTGAGACAAGCGCGCCCTGAATACATGGTTCCCCCCTTCCTCTCTACCTCCCTTTTCCCCATTCGTACTCTGTGGGGGCCAAAATACCCTCTCCACCCCAGCCTCCTCCGTCCGCCACTGTCCGCCACCCCATCCACCACCGTCCTCCTCCACCATGCCGGAGCTGATACCCCTACGCCACCGTCCATTACAAGAGATCAACCTCTCTCATGAACGGCTTCGGACCAGGATCCTTGCATCCCGCCCTCACGCTTCATCCCCACCATCATCCACCTTGCCGTCGTTGCTCCTACGACTGTCCCGTCCACCGCGCCCTGCCGCCACCGTCTACCCTCCTAGATCTTCTTCCACGCCGCCGACAACCATCGCTACCGCAGCACCGTCAAATTCTCAGCAGATGCATACACTGTGCCGCACCAGAGGCAGTACTCTTTTGTATCTGCTCAACTTATTTATCGTAGCAAGAAAATAGATCGCCACTGCTTTACTCTGATTTCTTGTCTTGGTTGCGAAGTTGCCTTTGTCCGGTTTGCACCTTCAGATCTGCCATGGCACACTCAACACTATACTACCAATGCTTATGGTTTTCCCCTTTTATATTCCACACTAGTTAAATCACAGTAGACTAAATTTTAAAATTGGGTCAGTCGATTTTTCAGAGCTCGCTGGAGTTCGTCGGTGCGAACGAAGGAGCTTGGGTTGTTGTGGGGCCTCGCTGAATGAAGAAAACTCGATGCAGGTGGGGGTTGGGGCGGGGGTGGGGGTGGCGGAGGAACACAGGTGATGGGGGCCGGTGGTCCGGCCGGCAGCCCGTGCGATGTTCTATATGGGAAGAATCAAAGACGAGGAAGAAGAAGGGTTAGGATATGTAGGATCTTCATCCAACTGCTTGAAATGGTCGAGAGACGGCTGGGAGTTGCATTCTGAATGCGCTCTGGTTCATCATGTGTGGGCACTGGGCAACCAACATTTTATTATCCAAAATCTGCTTGCTCTTCTTCACCATGTTCCTCTTTCGTTCTTCTTTAATATGTACTCTCTCCATTACTAAATACAAGTCTTTGTATAGATTCCACCATGGACTACATATGGAGCAAAATGAGTGAATCTACACTCTAAAATGTATCTGGATACATTTGTATGTGATCCATAGTGGAAATCTCTACCAAGACTTATATTTTGGAACGGAGAGAGTATGATAGTAGTACAGTATGTTCCTTGTACTGAAGATGAGCAGGGACATTTGCAGTGTAGAGGTCTATACGGTCGGTTGTGATGGACACTTTGAGCCTCTTTAATTCGTAGGATTTTGTAAACATAGGAATAGGATTTGTAGTGGCCTGCCCACTTGAATCCTATATAAGAATAGCAAGGAAATGCGGGGAGCTGTGTCGCCTTTGAGCGTTACACTGATATTAACAGTACCGCATCTTCACTTGAAGAGAGATGGTATCCGAAGCCTTTCTAGACGTACTGGCAATACTAGCACATATATTCCAGCAAGTTCCACTTTGCTGATTTTACTCTGATGCTTAAGGTTTTCCCGTTATATCTACACTATGATCTGTGTAGCTGCTTTGTGTCACACTAGCAGCAGTCCACTCTTGAAGCTAAATAATGCAATGACTTACAAAATTGGCACCAAGGCATCGAGTGCCATTCTGGATGCAATGAAACTCATACGCTCCCCACCTGTTGACTCTTGTTTAGAATATGATCCTAATGACTCTTGTTCAAAATTGCCACATATAGAGAGACAACATGGGATTGCATTTCTTTGGGCGCTGTGATTCATCATGACTGGGCAACCAACATTGTATGCAATGAAGAGGAACCTCAAGAATATGCTTCCTCTTCTGTTCTTTAACATGTTCCTTTTTTTATTCTGTATTTAGTACGTACAGTATGTTCCTTGTCAGGAAGGGGCGCAAGGACATCTGCAGTCAACAGCTAATAGAGCTGGCCTGTATGTGATCGATAGGCTTTCAATTACTAGCGACAATACAACACCATATTTTCAAGCTAGTTCCACTTTCCCGATTTATATATCGTGGTTATGGTGTACACCTGTTATGTACACTATGATCTGCCTAGTTGCTGTGTGCTCTTGTTATCATGGTTTGGCAATAAACTCTCTATACAGTATAATATGAACCTATCATCTGCCAACTATCCTTACTTCTGGAGCCTATTTTTTGTGTACTTGTGCCAGATTATATAAATGCACGCACCATATTACAGCACACATGAGCTCTCTCATCAGAATCCAGTGATAGCACACAAGTGTTTACAGGGGCGCCCCTATATTAGAATATCATATGCATTACAAAGATAATATCACAACTATTTATGTTTTCATGGTTCTCAGATATTATACACAATTACAGTGAATATCAGAATCCACGTATCAGAAGAATATTGTGGAATACTGCAATGACTTACAAAATTGGCACCAAGGCACTGAGTGCCATTCTAGATGCAATGAATCTCATACGCTCCCCACCTGTAGATTTTTGTTCAGAATATGATCGTAATGACTATTCTAACCTCGAGGAGTCAAAGGAAGATGGCCTGTCATGTTCAAGGTGCCTGTTATAATTTGGCAAGGTTTTATTGATTGCGCGTATCTTGCATATGTTGTCTTGCATTTCTTCTACTTTGTTGCACCGCCATCTGCTTAGTTTACTCATCATATATGTCGAGATGCCATGCCCATCCATTATCAATACATATTCCATCTGTCATCATACCATGTTTTTTCACTCAAATGTTGTTCTTGTGCATCAGACATCAAAAAGGAAGAGGGTGATTACCGAACCTAAAGGAGCACCAGCAAAGTCCTTGAAAAACGTGGTTGTGCCGGAGAAATCAGACAGCACCTCACTTATATTGGATGTACAACCAGTGACACAAAACGTAGGACCGACTCCAGCAGACTGTACCCATACTTCACTAGCCACACCACTAGCCCCACCACACAGGACCTGCACTCCAGCAAAAGGTATGCCGATTTCAGTTGCCATAGCACCAGCCATACCACAGAAAAATCCCACCCCAGCAAAAAGTACAGCAAGTCCACCGGCCGAAGACCTATCCCAACTACAGAGACGGCCAATTCTTGCAGATTGGAACCCCATTCCAGTTATTCCCAATTTAAAATACAATGCTTTCAATGTTGTTAGGGACTACGTGCATATATTCCCATCATGGGAAGATTATAGTGAAGACAAACACCATTTTCACATCTTCCTGTCCCACTTACGTGTAAGTGCTATTATTCATGGTGATTATTTTCCTGTTTTCTGCTGATTGAACACATCAATGATTTACATTGCATTGTTGTAAGTAGGCGAGGGTCAATCTGGATGGTCATGACGAGCAAAGCTTGCTTGCGCTTTTCAAGGAAGCATTGCAGCAGTATCGGTGTTACTTGAGGAAATCACACTTTGATGGGCAAGTCTATAAACGAATTTACCGTGAAGTCTCCTGTGTTAAATTTAGAAGACATTGAATGGAAAAACCTTGTTATGCACTGGTCTCGTTCCGAGGATGAGGTACTGTCTATGATATCGCCTGACAATTTGAACTTCTACTTTTCCGCATGTGCCTTATGGATCTTTTTTGTAGGAAATCTGCTCGAAAAAAATTCCGGTTTGAAAAGAACGACGTGCTATCGCAAATATGTTGCCCGCTGCTTTGCTCTTGTTAGTACATGTTGTCCTGTATCACTGTACTTGCATACATACCTGGTTCATTATGTGACAGTAGTATGCATGATAGCTTGCTTATCAATTGTTCGCTCCAAATTATCTGATCTGTATGAATGGTTACATTAGTGTAGAATATATCCAATGCCAATGAATTTTTTTAGCTCTGCATTGTTCTTGTAAGTACATGATGTCCCTTATCAGTGTACTTATATTGACAGGTAGTTGTTCATGTACCATCACTCTGTAGCTTATTTTCCTTTGCCCTCCATTTTCTACACATCAGATCTATATTTACTCTTACCATAAGGTTCGTACTGAAGAAGTTTAGTTGTGCATTGCTCTTGGTTGTACCTTTTGCCTGTATCGCTGCACTTACATTTATAGCTACTTGGTTATGTAGCATCACTCTTCACCTTATCTTAAATATTCTCCATTTTTTCGTATATTATCACATCTATATTTACTCTTAACAAAATGTAGAATAAAGACAATGCTTATGAAGAAGATTTTGTGGTAAACTTCTTGAATTGCCCCCCCCCATCAGCATGGACAAGGGCTTTATAGAGCCTGTCTTCACCAATAATGTAAGTTTGTCCTTCTCAAGCCTTCAAACTTTGTTGTGTATATTTGGTTAGGCATGACTGCAACAGTTGTTTATTTTTGGTGTTTGCATCAAATTACATGCTTAAAGTTTGTTATGTAGTTCATAAACAAAAGTTTGTCCTTCTCAATCTAAGTTTTCAGTTGTATAACCAAGTTCCTTCTGCATACCATGTAAATTAAACTATACAGAGCAAGTGATCTTCTTTTGCACTGCATGTATGCTTCTGTTCTTCATCCGTAATCCAGTGGTGTGGTGAACCTACCCACTACAGCACAATGTCATATTCTGCAATGTCTTAACTATGAACAATGTCATATCATTCTACTATTATTTAAACCATCTCTTTATTTGCCAATCTGAAATGGGATAAATTGAAAGCACACTAACCATTGATACTTATGAGTTCTTGATCTGTAATCCAGTGGTGTCGTGAAGCTGCCAACTTCTTCACAATGTCATTTCCTGCCATGTCTTGACCTGAACAATACCATATTGTGTTAATGCAATTTTAAGCTGTGTCACTTTATTCGTCAGTAAGAAATGTGATGAATTGTCAGCATTGATACTTTTATGTGCAAAACCTGTCATCTGTTTGCTTGTTTATCTTTCAGAGTGAGGAAGATATAAGTGTTGAACAAGCGCAGTCTCATCAGCTTGCTCAGCTGCTTGCGCTGCAGCTCTCCAGCAGGGCTAACCTTTCTTGAACTCTATTGAAGTGCTGTCGGTTTTGTATATTATTTTGTTGGCATGTTTATTTGCACTGGTGGCGACCTTTGATGCCTAGTGTATGTAATCTGTTGTCTACTTGTGCTTTATTATCATAGTGGCGAACTTTGATGCCCAGTGGATGTAATATGCCGTAATTTTTTTATTGTATAGTCTAGGTTTTTTCTTATTCACGATGCTGCAGTTATTTTACTGTATATATATATATCCTGTCTTCGCAGTAAACCGGTCAAACCGTAAAATTACGGTACATAATCGGGTTGTCATGCAATCATGATGTATGATCCGCATCATGGGCCCCGTCATCTTGGTCCGTTAAAAGGCCAAAAGTAAACTGGCCCACTAGTAGATTCAGGCCTTTAATAGGCCGAGTAACCCCCGGCCCTCTTTCCGCAAGAAAACTCAATGGGCTTTTAGGAGGCGGGGAAGTAGGTTGGGCCTGAAACGTGCCGAACAGCTCACGGGCCGGCAGCAGCTCGAAATGGACCCCGGCCCATGATTGTGTGAATCAAATCACGGGCTTTTAATAGGCCAAAATTTTCTTAGTCCTTGTTTGGCCCAATCAGATATCGGATGCGAGCAGGCCGGATGCAAACCGGGCCGTAGGTAGGCCCAACTATATGATGGGCTTTTAATAGGCCAAAATTAATATAGGGCCGAAATGTTAAACGTGCCCTTAACAGGCCGAAACTAATATCAGGCCGAATTACTAAATGGGCCTTTAGCAAGTGGGCCCAAAAGCATAGTGTCCAGTTGACGGGTCGAATCTGATATGGGCCATAATTTAGCCCAAAGCCTATTAAGGGTCGGACCTGATCTGGGCCGTAATTAGGCCCAGAACGTGGTAGGCTTTTAACGGGCTGAATCTCATATGGGCCATTATTAGGCCCGGAACGAGGCAGGCCATTAATGGACCGGATGAAATATGGGCCGGCATTTGGCCCAAAACATGGCAGCCAGTTAATGGGCCGTCCTACTAGGGTCCTCAAAATCTTGTGGGCCTATAGCTGGGTCGGCCCATTAATGTCGGCGAAATCTCGTGGGCCTTTACCTGGGCCGGCCCATTATGGCACACAAAAATCTTGTGGGCCTTTAGCTGGGCCAGCCCATTATGGTCTGCAAAATCTCGTGGGCCTTTAGCTGGGCCATCCCATTATAGTCCACAAAATCATGTGGGCCTTTAGTTGGGCCGGCCCATTTAAACTTGATGGGCCGGTCTACGTGTCAACATATCATAGGCGCGTCTCGCCCATTGGGTGAGTGACACCTGTGCCAACGCGGAGCTGACACGTGTCTCCTCCAGCCAATGATGATTTTGGACGTGGAAAATCCCCATTTGTCGGGCTGTTAATGGGTTATCGGATCCAAAAACCGACCCGATAGCTTAACGGTGTTCTGTTATGGTGGATGCCACGTGTTGGTCACCCTTGACGAAAGCACTTCTGTGACACGCGATTTATCATCATGGAAGTGGACACTTTCGTGATGATAATTTTGGTAATGTCATGGAACACTTCTACGACAGCACAGGTATGACTATCTTGATTCTGTCATAAAATCCTCATGGATGTACATGCATGACAAAAAACGCGACCTACTGTGACAAACACGTATTATCACGGAAGTGTATTATTTTTATAGTGAAGGCATGTAATTCTCTGTACAAAGCCAGGCGCAGACCCTGAGCATAAATAAATGAAGTGCTGGCGCCCTAAGTTATAGCATGCATGCTAGGTTGAGTCCCTCCCTCGGTTAGGGTTGATAGTGCTTAGCAGTGACTAACCCCTAGCATAGAGGTCGAGTGTGTGTCTCTCTGTTCCTTTCCGTCATCTTTGGTTCGCAGGGTGTGTGGAAATTTCTGTTGAGCTATTTGGAAGAAGGAGAATGAGTTGGCGCTCCGGTCCCGGCAAGCCAAAGGTTGCCAGGGGCTGAAGACATTAGGGTCCAACCCCGGCAAGCCAAGGTTGCCGGGGGCTACAGATTCAGAAAAGTCCTCCATCCCCTGTTATGCATTTCCGTATGAAATTGGGACATATGAAACCTCGTTTTGTTCCTAGGCTACCGTTCTCCCCTTTGCCCACACCCAAGAACTATTCCCTTTGGTTGGAATTTGGTTGTAGCCGCGGTAACAAGGAAGCAAGTGTAGGGCCCAACCCTACTTTTCCCCTGCCTCCGTTGAAAGCGTGAGTGTGGTCGAATGAAGTAAGGGAGCGGCAAGCCTGTTGCCGGGCGACAATGTTTATATTAACGAGGATTCGTTCCTTGGTATGGGCTTCGCTCACACACAAAGAACCCGACAAGCACCCTTTTTCATTCATACGTCCCATACAGGTACAGTTCGTACGGAATGTAAACATGCGCAAGGGGATTACAAGTTTTAAATTCAACTAAGGCCCATGGGTTTACAAGCTAAAAAGAGATAAGGTGCCCGTAATCCCTTTCTTGTCCCTCTCCTCAGGAAATGAAACAAGAAAGAAAGAGGGCAAAAGGAGCACCTAGGCGAGGTACGAGCAGCAGAAGGCACCAAGAGAACATGTCAGTGGCCGCCTAGGAGAGGGCTGGTGATGATGGTGCCGGGAGAAGAGCTGGAAGATGAGGCAACTGGTCGCCAATATGCTACAAAGGCGTCGGTGCCATCGTACTCCGACTTGACGGCCCGCCATCCGCCTTCTTCGCCTTCTGCGGCCTTCCCACGCCAGCCGCCCAAGGAGGCGACCCCGAGAAGTTCACCATAAGTATCATGCATAGCAGAAGTGGCATCATCAATAACATGCGACATATCAGAATTCATAGAAGTAGCAGGTTTAGGTGTCGCAAGCTTATTCATAACAGAAGGAGAATCTAGTGCAGAGCTAGATGGCAGTTCCTTACCTCCCCTCGTAGTTGAGGGATAAATTTTAGTTCTTTGATCTTTCAAGTTCTTCATAGTGATCAGCAGATATAAATCCCAAGTGAATCAGAGAATAGAGCTATGCTCCCCGGCAACGGCGCCAGAAATTAGTCTTGATAACCCACAAGTGTAGGGGATCGCAACAGCTTTCAAGGGTAGAGTAGTCAACCCAAATTTATTGATTCGACACAAGGGGAGCCAAAGAATATTCTTAAGTATTAGCAGTTGAGTTGCCAATTCAACCACACCTGGATAACTTAGTATCTGCAGCAAAGTATTTACTAGAAAAGTAGTATGATAATAAAGGTAACAGTGGCAAAAGTAAAGATAACAGTTTTGTAGTGATTGTAACAGTAGCAACGGAAAAGTAAATAAGCGAAGCACAATATATGAAAAGCTCGTAGGCATTGGATCAGTGATGGATAATTATGTCGGATGCGATTCCTCATGTAATAGCTATAACATAGGGTGACACAGAACTAGCTCCAATTCATCAATGTAATGTAGGCATGTATTCCGAATATAGTCACACGTGCTTATGGAAAAGAACTTGCATGACATCTTTTGTCCTACCCTCCCGTGGCAGCGGGGTCCTAGCGAAAAATAAGGTATATTAAGGCCTCCTTTTAATAGAGAACCGGACCAAAGCATTAACACAGAGTGAATACATGAACACCTCAAACTACGGTCATCACCGAGAAGTATCCCGATTATTGTCACTTCAGGTTGTCGGGTCATAACACATAATAGGTGATTATAGACTTGCAAGATAGGATCAAGAACACACATATATTCATGAAAACATAATAGGTTCAGATCTGAAATCATGGCACTCGGGCCATAGTGACAAGCATTAAGCATAGCAAAGTCATAGCAACATCAATCTCAGAACATAGTGGATACTAGGGATCAAACTCTAACAAAACTAACTTGATTACATGATAAATCTCATCCAACCCATCACCGTCCAGCAAGCCTACGATGGAATTACTCACGCACGGCGGTGAGCATCATGAAATTGGTGATGGAGGATGGTTGATGATGACGATGGGGACGAATCCCCCTCTCCAGAGCCCCGAACGGACTCCAGATCAGCCCTCACGAGAGAGATTAGGGCTTGGCGGTGGCTCCGCATCATAAAACGCAATTAAACTTCCTCTCTGATTTTTTTCTCCACGAAACAGAATAAATCGAGTTGGAGTTGAGGTCGGTGGAGCCTCAGGGGGCCCATGAGACAGGGGGCGCGCCCGGGGGGGTGGGCGCGCCCCCACCCTCGTGGACAGGGTGTGGGCCCCCTGGTCTTGATTCTTTCGCCAGTATTTTTTATATTTTCCAAAACTTGCCTCCGTGGATTTTGAGGTCATTCTGAGAACTTTTCTTTTCTACGCATAAAACAACATCATGGCAGTTCTGCTAAAAACAGCGTCAGTCCGGGTTAGTTACATTCAAATCATGGAAGTTAGAGTCCAAAACAAGGGCAAAAGTGTTTGGAAAAGTAGATACGTTGGAGACGTATCGACTCCCCCAAGCTTAAACCTTTGCTTGTCCTCAAGCAATTCAGTTGATAAACTGAAAGTGATAAAGAAAAACTTTTACAAACTCTGTTTGCTCTTGTTGTTGTACACATGCAAAGCCAGCATTTAGGTTTCAGCAAATATTATGAACTAACCATACTCACAATAACACCTCGGTCTCACAATTACTCATATCATTGGCATAATTAGCTAGTGAACCATAATAATAAAACTCGGATGAAAACACTTTCTCAAAACAATCATAACATGATATAACAAAATGGTATCTCACTAGCCCTTTCTAAGACCGCAAAACATAAATGCAAAGCACCTTTAAAGATCAAGGACTGACTAAACATTGTAATTCATGGTAAAAGAGATCCAGTCAACTCATACCCAATATAAAACCAATAGTAATGAATGCAAATGACAGTGTGCTCTCCAGCGGGTGCTTTTTAATAAGAGGGATGATGCCTCAACATAAAAGTAAATAGATAGGCCCTTCGCAGAGGGAAGCAGGGATTTGTAGAGGTGCCAGAGCTTGATTTTAAAATAGAGATTGAATAACATTTTGAGCGGCATACTTTCACTGTCAATGCAACAACTATGAGATGGCTATATCTTCCATACTACATGCATTATAGGTAGTTCCCAAACAGAATGGTAAAAGTTTATACTCCCCCACCACCAACAAGCATCAACCCATGGCTTGCTCGAAACAACGAGTGCCTCCAACTAACAACAGCCCTGGGGGAGTTTTGTTTAATTATATTGATTTGCTTTGATCTTTTTGGATCATGGGACTGGCATCCCGGTTACCGGCCCTTTCCCGTGAATGAGGAGCGGAGTCCACTCCTCTTGAGAATAACCCACCTAGCATGGAAGATATATGCAGCCCTAGTTGAAACATGAGCTGCTCGAGCATACAAAACAGAATTTCGTTTGAAGGTTTGGAGTTTGGCACATACAAATTACTTGGAACGGCAGGTAGATACCGCATATAGGAAGGTATGGTGGAGTCATTGGAATAACTTCGGGGTTTAAGGAGTTTGGATGCACAAGCAGTATTCCCGCTTAGTACAGGTGAAGGCTAGCAAAAGACTGGGAAGCGACCAACTGAGAGAGCGACAACAGTCATAAACATGCATTAAAATTAATTCACACCGAGTACAAGCATGAGTAGGATATAATCCACCATGAACATAAATATCATGAAGGCTATGTTGATTTGTTTCAACTACATGCGTGAACATGTGCCAAGTCGAGTCACTCAATTCATTCAAAGGAGGATACCATCCCATATACCACATCATAATCATTTTAATAGCATGTTGGCACGCAAGGTAAACCATTATAACTCATAGCTAATCAAGCATGGTACAAGCAACTATAATCTCTAAATGTCATTGCAAATATGTTTACTTCATAATAACCTGAATCAGGAATGATGAACTCATCATATTTACAAAAACAAGAGAGGTTAGGTTCATACTGGCTTTTCTCATCTCAATCAGTCCATCATATATCGTCATTATTGCCTTTCACTTGCACGACCAAATGGTGTGTATAATAATAAGAGTGCACGTGCATTGGACTAAGCTGGAATCTGCAAGCATTCATTTCAAGAGAGAAGACAAAGTAATACGGGCTCTAAGTTAAATAAACAATCATGCATATGAGAGCCACTAAACATTTTCAATATGGTCTTCTACTCTTGACCCCCAAAGAAAAATAAAACTATTTACACGGGAAATCTTTTTGGGTTTTCTTTTTAATTACTACTACTACAGCATGGGAATTAAACTAACTAATTTTTTGGTTTTCTTTAGAGTTTATCAAACACACAAGAAGAAAACTAGAAAAAGAATTTAAACTAGCATGGATAGTACAATGAAAGAGTATGAGCATCGACGACTAGAATAGTGTGAACATGAATGTAAAGTCGGTGAGAAATACGTACTCTCCAAAGCTTAGACTTTTGGCCTAAGTTGGTCTAATGCCACGGACCGCGGCTACTCTCCTCGGTGTACTAAGGGGTGTAATCAGGATACCACTAGCTGGTCGTCTCCTCCGGATCCCACTGGTAAGATGATACACGACAAGGGTCCAATGAAGGTTCCGGCTCAGGCTGAGGCTCTGGAGTGGATGCTTGGCCTCGATGAGCGTACACCGCTTCCAGTGTGACAAGATAATTATTTGTAGTCAAATCAAACAACAGAGGTGCAGGCAGAATAATAATCTCATCGTGTTTCTTATTAAATCTCAAGTTATACAGGAGCATCTTCTCATCATTATGAACAATAAACTCATGTGCTACCATGCTCCTGTAATCTAAAATGTAAGGAGGCAATATTGTCTCATCTTTCTCGTGGTGCATAATAGGTATCTCAAAATGTTTAGCAAGACATGCAGCATAGACACCTCCAAAGATGGGGCCTTTTGTACGATTCAGGTTTAGACGTTTAGCAATAACGGCACCCATACTAAAGCTATTATCACCAAACAAGGCATGGAATAGAATAATAATATCTGGAACATTGAAGTTTCCACTATTTCCACGAGCAATCAAGCATCTACTAGCAAATATGGCAAAGTAGCGTAAAACAAGAAAGTGTATGCTAGAGATTCTCGCATCGGAACCCTTCTTTGGATCCCCTACAGTGATAGTGTTAATAAATCCATCCAGATCCCTACGATGTGGTTCCTCTAATTTTCCCTCAAAGGGTATCCTACATACCGCGCAAAAATTATGTAAAGACATTTCCCTGAATTCATCATATAAATGAAATGTACTGAAGGCGGTGACTTCTTAGGATAATAATAAAAGTTTTGCACGAAAGTATTGGTTAGTAAGAGATACTGATCGATCCGGTCGTGGAGGAAATCGGTGAGGCCTGCATTCTCAATCAAAGAATAAAAGTCTTCATAAATTCTAGCTTCTCGCAAGAAATTATCGCATGGCCATTCACACGGCCGTACTTCCGCTATGCGAGGAAGATTATAGTTGGACTTTTCCTTCTCTTTAGCTTGTTTTTCCTGGGAGCCTTGGCTAGAAGAGCCCTCAAAAATCTCCTTAACATTTTCTGAAAATTTCTGAAATTTTAGTAACTTCAAAATAAAATAAAATAAAACTAAACAAGATTGATAGCAACTACTTCGACAAGTTACTAGAGCCTATATCATGCATTAGAATTACTTGGGACCTCATAAATTTAACATGCAAGCTCAAGAACATGGTCACCTATGCAAAAAAAATTGCAATGAATAAAGCACTAGAACAAAAACTAATTGGACCAATGGAGGAGTCACATACCAAACAACAATCTCCCAAAGCAGTATTGTGAATGGGGCTTTGAGCAAGGAGATCGAAAATCACAACAAAATGAGCTAAAACTCGTGCTTGAGCTGGATGGGGATTTTTTTGGGAAGAAGGTGGAGTGTGTGGGTGCTGGCATAAGTGCAGGGGGTCCACCTGGGGCCCACGAGACAGGGGCCACGCCCAGGGGGGTGGGCGCGCCCTCCACCCTCGTGGCCTAGTGATTGCCCCTCCTGCAGTGATTTTAGTGCCTAAAATCCTCAAATATTCCATAAAAAATCTTACTAAATTTGCAGGGCATTTGGAGCAATTTTATTTTCGAGATATTTTTATTGCATGGATAATTCAGAAAACTGACTGAATATTCTAATTCAACTTTATTTATTCTAAGTAACAGAAAGTAAAGAGAGGGTATAGAAGGTTGTGCCTTCTAGTTTCATCCGTCTCATGATCATCAAAAGAAATCCACTAACAAGGTTGATCAAGTCTTGTTAACAAACTCATTCTGAATCACATAAAACCGGAGAAATTTCGAAGTGACACTAGGTTACCTCAACCGGGATATGAACATCCCCAATAATAAGGATATCATACTTTTTCTTGACAGTAGGGAGAGGAAATTCAAAACCTCCAATAATGATTGATGGAATTTTCCCAATAGAATTTACGCTACGAACTTGAGGTTGTTTCCTCGGAAAATGTACCATGTGCTCATTTCCATTAACATGAAAGGTGACATTGCCTTTTTTGCAATCAATAACAGCACCTACAGTATTTAAAAAAGGTCTACCAAGGATGATCGACATACTGTCGTCCTCAGGAATACCAAGAATGACGAAGTCTATTAAGATAGTAACATTCGCAACAACAACAGGCACGTCCTCACAAATGCCGACAGGTATAGCAGTTGATTTATCAGCCATTTGCAAGGATATCTCAGTGGGTGTCAACTTACTTAATTCAAGTCTGCGGTACAAGGAAAGAGGCATAACACTAACACATGCTCCTAAATCACATAAAGCAGTTTTAACATAATTTCTTTTTATGGAGCATGGTATGGTGGGTAATCCGGGATCACCAAGTTTCTTAGGTATTCCACCCTTAAAGGTATAGTTAGCAAGCATGGTGGAAATTTCAGCTTTGGGTATTTTCCTCTTATTAGTGATGATATCTTTCATGTATTTAGCATAAGGATTTGTTTTAAGCATATCAATTAAGTGCATGCGTAAGAAAATAGGTCTAATCATTTCAGCAAAACGCTCAAAGTCATCATCATCCTTTGTCTTGGATGGTTTAGGAGGAAAAGGCATGGGTTTCTGAACCCATGGTTCTCTTTCTCTACCATGTTTCCTAGCAACAAAATCTCTCTTATCGTAACGTTGGTTTCTTGATTGTGGGTTATCAAGACCAACAACAGGTTCAATTTCTATATCATTGTTATTACTAGGTTGAGCATCAACATGAACATCATTATTAGCATTATCATCAGGTTCATGTTCATCTCTGGATTGTGTTTCAGCATCAGAGATAGAAGTATCATTAGGATTCTCAGGTGTTTCTACATTAGGTTCACTAGGAGCATGCAAAGTCCTATCGTTTTTATTTTTCTTCTTCTTAGAAGAACTAGGAGCATCTAGATTATTATTCTGAGAATCTTGTTCAATTCTCTTAGGGTGGACTTTAGGATACAAAGGTTCCTGAGTCATTTTACCAGTTCTAGTAGTCACTCTAACAGCAAAATCATGTTTATTATTTAATTCATCAAGCAAATCATTTTGAGCTTTAAGTACTTGCTCAGCTTGAGTGGCAACCATAGAAGCATATTTGCTAATGAGTTTAAGTTCACCTTTAACTCTAGACATATAATCACTCAAGCGTCCTATCATATAAGCATTATTCTTTAATTCTCTACCAACATAAGCATTAGAACTTTCTTGTCTAGCCATAAAGTCATCAAATTTATCTAAGCATGGGCTATGAAATTTAGTAGAGGGAATTTCAACTTTATCATATCTATAGAGAGAATTTACCTTTACTACCTGTGTCAGGTTATCAAGACAATGTGGTTCTTCGACAGGTGGTATATTAAGACCATGTATTTCTTCAATAGGTGGTAAATTCTTAACATCTTAAACTTGTATACCTTTTTCTTACATTGATTTCTTTGCCTCTTGTATATCTTCAGGACTGAGAAATAGAACACCTCTCTTCTTCGGAGTGGGTTTAGGAATAGGCTCAAGAGTTGGCTCAATTGGTTCAGGAATTGGCTCAGGAATTGGCTCAGGAAGAGTCCAATTATTTTCATTTGTCAACATATTGTTCAATAATAATTCAGCTTGGTCGACTGTTCTTTCCCTGAAAACACAACCAGCACAACTATCCAAGTGGTCCTTGGAAGCATCAGTCGGTACATTATAAAAGATATCAAGTATTTCATTTTTCTTAAGAGGATGATCAGGCAAAGCATTAAGTAATCAGAGAAGCCTCCCCCAAGCTTGTGGGAGACTCTCTTCTTTGATTTGCAAAAAATTATATATTTCCCGCAAGGAAGCCTGTTTCTTATGAGCAGGGAAATATTTAGCAGAGAAGTGATAAATCATATCCTGGGGACTACGCACACAACCAGGATCAAGATAATTAAACCAAGTCTTAGCATCACCCTTTAATGATAACGGAAATATCTTAAGGATATAATAATAGCGAGACTTCTCATCATTAGTAAACAGGGTGGCTATATCATTTAACTTGGTGAGATGTGCCACAACAGTTTCAGATTCAGTGCCATAGAAAGGATCGGATTCAACTAAAGTAATAATCTCAGGATCAACAGAGAATTCATAATCCTTATCAGTAACAAAGATAGGTGAAGTGGCAAAAGTAGGGTCATGTTTCATTCTAGCATTTAGAGTCTTTTGTTTCAGCTTAGCTAACAATTTCTTAAACTCTGATCTATCATTGCAAGCAAGAAAATCTCTAGCAGTTTCTTCATCCATAACATAACCCTCAGGTACAATAGGCAATCCATAATTAGGAGGAGAACCTTCATCATCACTTTCATCAATAATTTCATTTTCAATAATTTAATTCTCCCTAGCCTTAGTAAGTTGTTCATCAAGAAATTCACCTAATGGCACAGTAGTATCAAGCATAGAAGTAGTTTCATCATAAGTATCATGCATAGCAGAAGTGGCATCATCAATAACAAGCGGCATATCAGAATTCATAGCAGTAGCAGGTTTAGGTGTCGCAAGCTTATTCATAACAGAAGGAGAATCTAGTGCAAAGCTAGATGGCAATTCCTTACCTCCCCTTGTAGTTGAGGGATAAATTTTAGTTCTTTGATCTTTCAAGTTCTTCATAGTGATTAGCATATATAAATCCCAAGTGACTCAAAGAATAGAGCTATGCTCCCCTGCAACGGCGCCAGAAATTAGTCTTGATAACCCACAAGTGTAGGGCATCGCAATAGCTTTCGAGGGTAGAGTATTCAACCCAAATTTATTGATTCGACACAAGGGGAGCCAAAGAATATTCTTAAGTATTAGCAGTTGAGTTGTCAATTCAACCACACCTGGAT
Organism: Triticum aestivum; assembly: GCF_018294505.1. Taxonomy (NCBI): domain Eukaryota; kingdom Viridiplantae; phylum Streptophyta; class Magnoliopsida; order Poales; family Poaceae; genus Triticum; species Triticum aestivum. Next base: position 396,488,042 of record NC_057807.1, read on the forward strand.
ATCTTAGTATCTGCAGCAAAGTATTTAGTAGCAAAGTAGTATCATAGTAAAGGTAAAAATGGCAAAAGTAAAGATAACAGTTTTGTAGTGACTGTAACAGTAGCAACGGAAAAGTAAATAAGCGAAGCACAATATATGAAAAGCTCGTAGGCATTGGATCAGTGATGGATAATTATGTCGGATGCGATTCCTCATGTAATAGCTATAACATAGGGTGACACAGAACTAGCTCCAATTCATCGATGTAATGTGGGGATGTATTTCAAATATAGTCATACATGCTTATTGAAAAGAACTTACATGACATCTTTTGTCCTACCCTCCCGTGGCAGCGGGGTCCTAGAGGAAACTAAGGGACATTAAGGCCTCCTTTTAATAGAGAACCAGACCAAAGCATTAACACATAGTGAATACATGAACTCCTCAAACTACGGTCATCACCGAGAAGTATCCCGATTATTGTCACTTCGGGGTTGTCGGATCATCACACATAATAGGTGACTATAGACTTGCAAGATAGGATCAAGAACACACATATATTCATGAAAACATAATAGGTTCAGATCTGAAATCATGGCACTCGGGCCATGGTGGGATAGACAAGGTTGCTTCTTCGTGGACCCTTCGTGGGTGGAGCCCTCCATGGACTCGCGCAGCCGTTACCTTCATGGGTTGAAGTCTCCATCAACGTGGATGTACGATAGCACCACCTGTCGGAACCACGCCAAAATCATTCGTGTCTCCAATTGTGTTTGAATCCTCCAAACCCTTCCCTTTACTTTCTTGCAAGTTGCATGCTTTAATTTCCGCTGCCTATATACTCTTTGCATGCTTGCTTGAATTGTGTGATGATTGCTTGACTTGTCCAAAGATAGCTAAAATCTGCCAAAGTCTAAAATAGGGAAAAGGTTAATTTTTTAATTGGTCAAGTAGTCTAATAACCCCCCCTCTAGACATACTTCAAGGTCCTACATATCCCGATTATTGTCACTTCGGGGTTGTCGGATCATAACACATAATAGGTGACTATAGACTTGCAAGATAGGATCAAGAACTCACATATATTCATGAAAACATAATAGGTTCAGATCTGAAATCATGGCACTCGAGCCCTAGTGATAAGCATTAAGCATAGAAAAGGCATAACAACATCAATGTCAGAACATAGTGGATACTAGGGATCAAACCCTAACAAAACTAACTTGATTACATGATAAATCTCATCCAACCCATCACCGTCCAGCAAGCCTACGATGGAATTACTCATGCACGGCAGTCAGCATCATGAAATTGGTGATGGAGGATGGTTGATGATGACGACAGCGACGAATCCCCCTCTCCAGAGCCCCGAACGGACTCCAGATCAGCCCTCCCGAGAGATATTAGGGCTTGGCGGCGGCTTCGTACCATAAAACGCGATGAAACTTCCTCTCTGATTTTTTTCTCCGCAAAACAGAATATATGGAGTTGGAGTTGAGGTCGGTGGACCCTCAGGGGGCCCACGAGACAGGGGGGCACGCCGCCCACCCTCATGGACAGGGTGTGGGCCCCCTGGTCTTGATTCTTTCGCCAGCATTTTTTATATTTTCCAAAACTTGCCTCCATGGATTTTCAGGTCATTCCGAGAAATTTTGTTTTCTACACATTAAACAACATCATGGCAGTTCTGCTGAAAATAGCGTCAGTCTGGGTTAGTTTTATTCAAATCATGCAAGTTAGAGTCCAAAACAAGGGCGAAAGTGTTTGGAAAAGTAGATACGTTGGTGACGTATCAGGAGGGACCACCGGCGGAGGCGAGGCCGATGCGCTGCCCCGTCCTCCGCTTCCCTGAGTGCCACGGCGACCTCGGCCTCGCCCCACCCCCTTCCCCTTTTGGCCGGCTCAGCCGCCACAAACCCTTGGGAAGGAGGGGCGCGTTGTCGGGCAGAGACCCTCGTTGCCACCATCGAAGCACCGGCACGCCCTCTCGCCATAGCAGAAGGAAGAAAGAAGCCAAGGTGGGAGGAGGCGGATGGAAAAAGATTGAGGGGTTCCATCCCTCCCCCTCCCCTCCTTATAAAGGGGCGGGATCGGGGCTCGGTCGTCTCTCGCAACCACTCCAGCTCATTGAGGTGGTGGCAAGCGAGGCCGTCGACTGCCCTCCTCGCCCAATTGAAGGCGCGTGGGTATCGACCCACACGCGCGCCTTACCATATTCCATGCGTCTGTCACTTACCCCATGTCGTACATGCGGCGTACGTGGCGCAAAGGGTGGGCAGAAACGTGGAACGACGGTTCCATGGCGGAGGGAGTAAATGAGCAGCGGCCCTTCAGTCTTAAAGGGACACGCAAGCCGCCTCTTTACTATTCACCATAGGATGACGCAAGCATGCTTCGGTCACCCCACGCACGATCCCCACGTCATGCATTCAATGCGAGTCGTGGGGAAGCGCAGCAGATGAAGGAGTTACTGCGGTACAAATCAACCCCGCTTGCCTGTGCACCGTTTTGGGCCTAGCCCAACAACGCGTCGCGCTTATCTGTGGCCCAGGCCTGGGGGCTCCTGTCAGTGTACAGAAAGAGGTGCTCTTTTTTATACCCCTTTACTTGTGCACGGGCAGTCAGAGTCGCGCCACGGCCACACCTAGCAGGGCAGTGGAGGGAAGCCGAAGCTACAAGACCATCAAAGCAATGCTAAGACGGAGACACGAAGAGAAAGAGGGAAAGGCGGGCTCCCTCGGCAAGGCCCTTGCCGGGATAGGCTCCGCAGCCCCGGCAAGCGCCTTGCCGGGGCAACTTGCCCAACGCCAGTAGAACGCGCCACCCTTGAGCCCAAGGTTTCCAACGCCACCAACCGCATTGGAACCAAGGCTCGGGAGGCGCCTCGGTGATGGCATGCAGATCTTCGTGAAGATCATTAACACACAAGATCAGATGAGGACCATAAGACGATGATCCTCGGCACGATCCTTGCCGAGGAAATCCACGAGCCATCCGGCAAGATCCTTGCCAGGAACGACCATAATGCCATGGCAAGACCCTTGCCAAGGCCCCGGAAAGACCCTTTCCGAGGATATCAGCGGGGCCGTGGCCAGGCCCGCGGCCGTCAAGGCTCCACCGCCGTTCCCATGCAGCTGCCAGCCCAGCCAGCCAGGCGAGCACCTGTGTGGCAACGTGTGGCCCCGAGACCAGCTCAGCAAGCACCTGCGAGGTGGCATGCAGATCTTCGTGAAGGCGCTGTTACCAGGCCAGCTCAGCAGCCTCCCAGCCTACATGGCACTGCCCTCCTCGCTGGCCTGGACGCGTGTCGAAGCATGGCGAAGCGGCAACAAAGCGAGGGGACACCTATGGGGCGCATTTAATGCGTCTTATCCCGTAATGATAGGCGATAAGCTTGTACACTGTACTTTTTCCACCTCCTGTGTGCCACTGTGGCATCCCCTTTTTCCTATAAAAGGAGGCCCGAGGTGTACTGGAGGGGGATTCGGCTTTTTGGACTATGATCGCACCGTAGCTAGTTCAAGAACGCAAGAACATACAAATATACACCAAAGCAGGACTAGGGTATTGCGCAATCCTCGCAGCCCGAACCTGGGTAAATGATCCTTGTGCTGACTCTTAGACCCACTCTTTTCACAACCTCGCGCCCAACGACCACATTAGGGATTCCGTTGATCCCATAAGTGTCGTTCCCACTAACACTGGAGGATCAGGCCGTGAGGGCTCGTGAGCTTGTAGCGGAGAGGAGTCGGAGTCTTCTTGGGTGCGCATTCTCACGTATCTTCAGCCACCTTCTCAATCGCGATCCTCACTTCAACTTCAATGTTGTGTTAGCCCCCGTGCCCTCGGTTATTCAGGACAACCTGGCCGGGTGGGTGGATGACCATGTGGATGCCCTGGTAGCAGAATTTGCTCAGGAGGACGACGCGGTCGTGATTGCAGCCGAAGAAGATGGCGCGGGTAGCGGTGATGAGGATGATGGCCGCCACGACACAAGCAGCACGGATGGAGGTGATGAAGAAGGCGCACCCAACTAGGCCCGTGTTTCTTTTCACTTTGACCTGTATGACAAAAACTTGAACGCATCCTCGTGAGAGCATTTTGAAAAGGGGGGGGTCCCTTATGATGTATGAGATTATGAAATGCTTTTGAAGTAGCGTCCGGAGCACGACCCAGCAGGGCTGCGGGCTCCCAAGCAGTGTAGTTGTTAAGACTTATCTTTGGCTCTGCGTGTCTTGAGTGAGCCTGTCGTGGGCTCACGAGGTTCTGAGCCTCCCGAGGGGCCTGTTGGCCTGTCCTAGAGTGCCTCATGAGGAACCAACTGCCAGATCGTGGTGAGGTGGGAGCGTGTGGCGGCCGCACCCTTGAGCCCCCGGGGGGAAAGCGATCGATTCCAGCGTGCACACCATACCCGGCCCCCACTCGCGAGGTGCTCGAGGGCAGGGCGACAGTCACGAGCTTCATAAAGAACGCAAGAACTGAAGGCAAGAGAGCAACGCAAGACGAGAAAACTTCCCCCATTTTTATAAACGCACGAGAACCAAACTGCTTCAAAAGGTCGACGAACAAGTACAAAAAAGAGGCAAAAGCAAATGACCGCGTCCGACACCTAGCTAGTCTTCAAGTCTTCTCACTAGCGCGGAGCTAAGTGCTTCCACTAGGATGTGGGTGGGAGCCCCGGTGAGGCCCCAGGGCGGCGCTCAGGAGACTCCGGGGCGTGCAAAGCCCCACTCATTATTACGTGAGAGTGTCACGAGAGAAGACCTTCACAGGCCGGAGCCTTGCTTCATGTCGCCCGATGAGGACAACGCCAGGCGCCGCCCCCAACCACCGTTGGGGAGACCGAAAACCAGGACAAGACCAAGGGGCAAGGGGGACGCTGGCGGCATCCTCGGCGATCGTAGGCCCCCCGCCGAGGAGAAGGGCTCGCCGGCACCTTCCCTTGTGGGGAACCTACCTCCAGGCAGGGCCCTTCTCCATGCAGCGCAAGGAAGGCCCTGCCGATGGGCTTCCCCCATGCTGCTCCCAACGCCCTTCGCGCTCCTGCAGGGGATCCACCGTCCTGAGAGTCCTGGTGGTAGCTGCGCCCTGGTTCACCTGCGATTCATGGTCAGCGTCAGCGTGCCCCCGTGGCGTTACCTATACATATAGGTTGTCGTTGTTGGATATCTCGGCTTCGTGTATATCCAGCGCCGACCCTGACATGGGGGATCGGCTGGGGCCCTCTACCAGCTTGTGCCTTGGGTCCATCATGACGGGGACGTAGGCTTCCGGGTTGGCCACGCCAGAAACACCGCCCGGCAACCTCACATTCCCGCCTTCTTCAGTCGCCCTCTGATCCTGTTGACCAGGGGTCGGTGCTCCAACGCGGCCCCTGGTCATGTCACCCAAAGCAGCCCCATGCTGAGGTGGCACGTCCGAAGGGGCGTGGACTGCTCCGTAAAGCTGGCCGGTGTTGAGAGGCTCTTCGGGGGCCTGGGAGGGGGCGCGCGGTTGTGTCGGGGACGGGCGCACGCCCCTACCACCGCCTACGACGTGGGCAGGGTGCAGAATGGAGCTGCACCCCTGCATGCCGCATCCAGTAGCTCGGCGACCCGTTCTAGTAGGGTGTCATGGCCGCTTTCCAGCAGCCTGCACCTCAGGAGCTCCCGAGCCACGATGATCGCGGCCCGCATGTTTGCCTGTTCCATGTGCGTGTGCGGTGCGGTTGCTGTAGTGTAGTTCGCAGATCACGCGGCGGCGCAGTTGCCGCGCGAAGCTAGTGGGGACGGCTACGCCCTGCGACCCCCGCGGCCAGCCGCCCCAGGTGGAGCGCAGGCCGCGAGCAGGGCGGAGTGGAGATCCTCCTTGTCGGCGGGCGTCGGCATGGAGGCCCGAACAACCCAGTGCTCAACATGCGCCCTCGGGGCATTGGCCATGGCATTGGTGGAGCGGCGGGGGACTGGTCGACGGAAGAGAAGATCTGACGCACCCCTACCTGGCACGCCAAATGTCGGATTATGGATTCTGCAAACCCTTGAGAGGTTCGAACTCTGGGGTGCGTGCGGAGATCTCAACCTATCCAGCCTGCCTACTCGTGATCCTCCTAAGCCTAGCGCGTCGAGTTCAAATAGACAAAGAGACACGGCAGTTTATCCTGGTTCGGGCTATCTTGCAGTGTAATACCCTACTCCAGCATTTTGGTGGATTGCCTCGAAGGGCTAAGGACGAACTAGTACAATGGATGAACTGGCCTCAGGAGGTGAGGTGTTCTTGAGCTCAAGAGAGCTGGTGAGGTGGTCGGGTGAGAATGGATCCCATCCCCCTCTATGGAGGTGGCTTAGTCCTATTTATAGTGGCCTTGGTCCTCTTCCCAAATGTTGGCGCGAAGGGATCCCACAATGCCCGGATTTGAAAGGGGACAAATAGTACAGCTTATCCTGACAAAAGTAGTATTCACCTGTGAAAAGCCTCTAGTCGTGACACTGCGGTGGGCTCGGTGATGACCTCTGTCCTGCCGTCCTGGCGGTCTTGGTCTTGTTGCACCAGAATGGAAACCTTTGGCTGATTCCTCGGGACTCTCCGCCTGCGGCTTGCCTCCCTTGCACCAAAGAGGAAACTTGTGCTCTGCCCCCGCTGGCGCCCGCGTGGCCTTGGTCGTCATGGCTCACGTCAGCTAAGCCTCATGAGGTACACCTTGCATAGAACTCTTCGCCCCTCGGGAGCCAGCTCGAGGAGGCCGATCCCCACAGGGGTCTTGGCGTCGTCTGCCTCACGAGGCTTGGCCCCTCGCGAGGGTCTTGAGCTATTGACGTCGAAGCTGGGCCGTACCAGGCCGTCGATGGAGCCACGTGGTGGGCCGCAGGCAGGTAGGGCTGGATACCCCCATTTCCAGAATGCCTACACATATGCCAAAGTTTGGTGTATGGATTAAATATCTCATTATCCTTTTCACGGCCTTAAGATGACACTCTTTAGGAGCCGCTTGATATCGTGCACACATGCACACACTTAGCATGATATCAGGACGGAACGCACATAGATATAACAATGAATCAATCATAGAATGGTAAACCTTTTGGTCAACCGAGTATCAGGAGAAAAAGAAGAAGAGGAACCCCTGGGTGCGCGGCCTCCCCTTGCCCCAGGTGCCCGGCCGGCTGGCTGGGAGCCGCCCCTGAGCACCCCGGGTGCCTGGCCTGGTTGGCTCCGGGTGCCCGGCCCTTCCTGGCGCTGGCTGAGGGCGCCCGGGTGCCCGGCCAAATGGCCCTGGGTGCCTGGCCCAGCCGCTCTAGCCCCGCCGGGTGCCCAGCCCAGCTCCAGCCAGCCTCGGCCTATTCCAGGTGCCCGACCCTTGCAGCCTCGGGTGCCCGGTCCCGCCTGTGCGCGTGCCTCTGACTGGTCCGGGTGCCCGGGCCACTTTACTCGGGTGCCCGGACCCCTCGGAATGCATGCATGCATTTTTGGGTTTTGGACCCTTGTATCCCCCTCTCCCTCACATTTGGTCCCTAGGCTATATAAACACCTTCCCTAGCTCATTAGAAGGATAGCAAAGTATTTAATAGACAAAGAGAGAGATTTGCTCATCTTCCTTCTCATGGAGATCATGACCTCCTAAGGGAGAAGATCCTCTTGTGGATGTCCATCCCTCTTCTTGGAGAAGGATCCCCATCATAGGATCATCAAGACCTCTCCCCTCATAGGATTGGGATGAACAAGTTACCTCCTGTATCTTCTTGTGTTGGATTTGGACCTTTATGTATCTCTTTGTGTGATTGGATCTAGCACATGTGTGATTGGATCAAGTCAATTTGAATGTTCCTCTTGTTTCCCCCCTTTGTGTTTTTCTTGCTCTTGGGGATTTCCCCTCCAATTCGTGAAAGATCTCCATATAGGGTTCCACCCTACAACATCTTGGTATCATGAGCCATGGTTTCTCAAGAAATTGGAGCCCCTCTTCTTGTTCTCTAGCCTAATTTTGTTGTGTTCTTCCCCAATTTCGAAAATTCTCCACCAAAAGTAGCCCCAATTTTTTTTTATTTGTTGGTTTGATGAGGTTTTGTTGGATTTGATCCATGGATTTGCTTGGTTTCAAGTGGATCTAGCCTTTCCCCCATCCATCTCCACCTTTCCCTCCACGAAATCCACCAATTTATTCCTTTTTCCCATGAATTTCGTCCCAAATCCGTGACCCCCAGGCACCCGGACCTCAAATCCCGGGCAACCAGACCCCCCCCCGCCCATCCCTGCTGACCGCCCCGGGTGCATGCACCCCTTACCCCCGGGCACCCGGACCTCCGGGCCACTTCTTCCGCCCAACCCCGCTGACCACCCCGGGTGCCCGCAGCCTGAACCCCCGGGCACCCGCACCACTGGGCTGTTTGCCCCGGACCACCCCTAGGGCCCGCACCTCCGACCCTCGGGCACGAGCACCTCGCAGTTTCAGCCCACTTCCAAACACCGTTACGGCCATAACTTCCACTCCCGAAGTCTAATTTTGGCGTTCTTTAGCTCGTTGAGTAGTTATTGACATCCCCCATCAATATAGATAGGTTCCAACACCTTTTGAATCCATCAAAAATTTGGCATTTTGGCATCTTTGCATAGGCCATCCACCATATCATCCGCCAAACCACCATAACTTTTCGCAACATAACCCATTTTAGTCCCATATAGCATTTGTGGTTGCTTGAGGGGTGACTTGAGTCTCCTAAGGTGTTTAGGCTACTTAGGGACGGTTGCTTCGTCAACAACCACCACCACTTCCGTATTGCTAACTCCAGAACCACGAACGTATTCCGCTACCACCATTTGACATTTTCCTTTGGGATTTTGAGTTCGCGGTTTTTTCCGTTTCCTAGGGTGTTTCGGCTAACTAGGAACGGTTCGACATCAACAACACCGCCACCCACCTTCGACAAGGATTTGACATTGACCACTTAACCATTTTGACACCTAACCATAAGCAAGAACGGTAACCTCTATATCATCTTGGTATCGTGGTATCCCATTATTATACATTCTTACCATTATATTGTTTACCCCTTAGCCCATTTTGCGTCACTTGCCTATCAAGGCTAGCCATTGAGTATTGCCAGCAATGTTACTTGTGCACTTTAGTGATCCGTACCTTCCATTGCATATATACCATATCATATTGGTGTCATCTTGGTATCATAGTACCATCCCTTGTCTCACAAGATTGTTCCCGCATGTACACAATTGCTATCTTGGTTTGTGCATTTCACATAAGTGGCCATATCAAAAAAAAGAATTAGCTTTTAAGCAAAAAAGGAGAGCAAAGAAGCTTGTAAGCAAGAGCCATAGCACTGCCACATTGCATACCATTCTATCATATTGATCATCTTGGATCCTCATGTGTGAAACACAGGGAACATCATACACATAGCATACTTGGGATAGACAGCTCTTACATTTTGCATCTTAGAGGTTGTGCACAAGTGTCGTATCCGTCTATTGAGCAATCATGTTGCTTCTCTCTGGAGTTGTGCAACATGAGCATTTTCTGTGGATTCCATATTTTGTGCTCATTCCTTGGTTGCACGACCCCATTTATCTATCCCCGTGTGTGTTTCTGTGTGCCACCCATTGCTATCGGTCTACTTGTTTCACTTGCGAATTTGTGAATATTTTCCAACATTATTGACTCTTGCTAAGATTTTGCATCAAATTTTTTTGCCACTATCCTCACCGAGGTCCACCATAAGCATTACTTGTGTAGGTGTGAGAATTGACAAGATCCGGTACCAATTGTGCTATTTCCTTGATACATTATTGAGTTATCATTGATCCAACTTCAACATTGGAAAGGTACATTTGGTCTAGTTCTTTCCTTTCTTCCACTCACATTTTCTCGAGTCTTGTGATGGATAGGCAAGACATTTCATCTCCAGTCTTCCACAACAACAACAACAACAACGCGAACAACTACATCACTAAAATGTCCACCTTCAGACTACAAAGAGCAATGAAAGGCATTGAGAAACTCGCCATCGACATTCAACAAAATGAAGCACGGAAAAGGGAGTAAATCGACACGAAGTTGGATGAACAAATGGATCAAGTACATGTTGGAAATATGCCCTAGAGGCAATAATAAATTAGTTATTATTATATTTCCTTGTTCATGATAATCGTTTATTATCCATGCTATAATTGTATTGATAGGAAACTCGGATACATGTGTGGATACATAGACAACACCATGTCCCTAGTAAGCCTCTAGTTGACTAGCTCGTTGATCAATAGATGGTTACGGTTTCCTGACCATGGACATTGGATGTCATTGATAACGGGATCACATCATTAGAAGAATGATGTGATGGACAAGACCCAATCCTAAGCCTAGCACAAAGATCGTAGTTCGTATGCTAAAGCTTTTCTAATGTCAAGTATCTTTTCCTTAGACCATGAGATTGTGCAACTCCCGGATACCGTAGGAATGCTTTGGGTGTACCAAACGTCATAACGTAACTGGGTGGCTATAAAGGTGCACTACAGGTATCTCCGAAAGTGTCTGTTGGGTTGGCATGAATCGAGACTGGGATTTGTTACTCCGTGTAACGGAGAGGTATCTCTGGGCCCACTCGGTAGGACATCATCATAATGTGCACAATGTGACCAAGGGGTTGATCATGGGATGATGTGTTACGGAACGAGTAAAGAGACTTGCCGGTAACGAGATTGAACAAGGTATCGGTATACCGACGATCGAATCTCAGGCAAGTACTATACCGCTAGACAAAGGGAATTGTATACGGGATTGATTGAGTCCTTGACATCGTGGTTCATCCGATGAGATCATCGTGGAACATGTGGGAGCCAACATGGGTATCCAGATCCCGCTGTTGGTTATTGATCGGAGAACGTCTCGGTCATGTCTGCACGGTTCCGAACCCGTAGGGTCTACACACTTAAGGTTCGATGACGCTAGGGTTATAAAGGAAGTTTGTATGTGGTTACCGAATGTTGTTCGGAGTCCCGGATGAGATCCCGGACGTCACGAGGAGTTCCGGAATGGTCCGGAGGTAAAGATTTATATATGGGAAGTCCTGTTTTGGTCACCGAAAAAGTTTCGGGTTTTATCGGTAACGTACCGGGACCACCGGGAGGGTCCCGAGGGTCCACCAAGTGGAGCCACCGGCCCCGGAGGGCTGCATGGGCCAAGTGTGGGAGGGGACCAGCCCCAGGTGGGCTGGTGCGCCCCCCCACAAGGGCCCAAGGCGCCTAGGGTTTGGGGAGGGGGCGCCCCACCTTGCTTGGGGGGCAAGTTTCCCCCTCTCCACCCCTTGGCCGCCCCCCTTGATGGGATCTAGGGCTGGCCGCCGCCCCCTAGGGGTGGAAACCTAGGTGGGGGCGCATCCCCCTTCCCCCTATATATAGTGGAGGCATAGGAGCAGCCCAACACATGAGTTTCTTCTCCTGTTGGCGCAGCCCTACCTCTCTTTCTCCTCATATCACGCGGTGCTTGGCGAAGCCCTGCTGGACTACCACGCTCCTCCATCACCACCACGCCGTTGTGCTGTTGCTGGATGGAGTCTTCCTCAACCTCTCCCTCTCACCTTGCTAGATCAAGGCATGGGAGACGTCACCGGGCTGTACGTGTGTTGAATGCGGAGGTGCCATCCGTTCGGCACTAGGATCTCCGGTGATTTGGATCATGACGAGTACGACTTCTTCAACCCCGTTCTCTTGAACGCTTCCGCGTAGCGATCTACAAGGGTATGTAGATGCACTCTCCTTCCCCTCATTGCTGGTTTCTCCATAGATAGATCTTGGTGACACGTAGGAAAATTTTGGATTTCTGCTACGTTCACCAACAGTGGCATCATGAGCTAGGTCTATTGCGTAGATTCTTTGCACGAGTAGAACACAAAGTAGTTGTGGGCGTTGATTTTGTTCAATATGCTTACCGTTACTAGTCCAATCTTGTTTCGACGGTATTGTGGGATGAAGCGGCCCGGACTGACCTTACACGTACACTTACGTGAGACAGGTTCCACCGACTGACATGCACTTGGTGCATAAGGTGGCTAGTGGGTGCCAGTCTCTCCCACTTTAGTCGGAACGGATTCGATGAAAAGGGTCCTTATGAAGGGTAAATAGCAATTGGCATATCACTTTGTGGTTTTGCGTAGGTAAGAAACGTTCTTGCTAGAAACCCATAGCAGCCACGTAAAACATGCAAACAACAATTAGAGGACGTCTAACTTGTTTTTGCAGGGTATGCTATGTGATGTGATATGGCCAAGAAGAATGTGATGAATGATATGTGATGTATGAGATTGATCATGTTCTTGTAATAGGAATCACGACTTGCATGTCGATGAGTATGACAACCGGCAGGAGCCATAGGAGTTGTCTTTATTTATTGTATGACCTGCGTGTCATTGAACAACACCATGTAATTACTTTACTTTATTGCTAACCGGTAGCCATAGTAGTAGAAGTAATAGTTGGCGAGACAACTTCATGAAGACACGATGATGGAGATCATGATGATGGAGATCATGGTGTCATGCCGGTGATGATGATGATCATGGAGCCCCGAAGATGGAGATCAAAAGGAGCAAAATGATATTGGCCATATCATGTCACTATTTGATTGCATGTGATGTTTATCATGTTTATGCATCTTATTTGCTTAGAACGACAGTAGTAAATAAGATGATCCCTCATTAAAATTTCAAGAAAGTGTTCCCCCTAACTGTGCACCGTTGCGAAAGTTCGTCGTTTCGAAGCACCACGTGATGATCGGGTGTGATAGATTCTTACGTTCACATACAACGGGTGTAAGCCAGATTTACACACGCGAAACACTTAGGTTAACTTGACGAGCCTAGCATGTACAGACATGGCCTCGGAACACAAGAGACCGAAAGGTCGAGCATGAGTCGTATAGTAGATACGATCAACATGAAGATGTTCACCGATGATGACTAGTCCATCTCACGTGATGATCGGACACGGCCTAGTTGACTCGGATCATGTAATCACTTAGATGACTAGAGGGATGTATATCTGAGTGGGAGTTCATAAGATGAACTTAATTATCCTGAACATAGTCAAAAGATCTTTGCAAATTATGTCGTAAGCTCGTGCTTTAGTTCCACTGTTTAGATATGTTCCTAGAGAAAAATAAAGTTGAAAGTTGACAGTAGCGATTATGCAGACAGTAGAAAGCTTATGTCCTTAATGCACCACTCAGTGTGCTGAACCCCAAACGTCGTCTGTGGATGTTGCGAACATCAGACATACACGTTTTGATAACTACGTGATAGTTCAGTTAAACGGTTTAGAGTTGAGGCACCAAAGACGATTTCAAAACGTCACGAAACATATGAGATGTTTCGATGGCTGAAATTGGGATTTCAGGCTCGTGCCCACGTCAAGAGGTATAAGACCTCCAACGATTTTCTTAGCCTGCAAACTAAGGAAGAAAAGCTCAATCGTTGAGCTTGTGCTCAGATTGTCTGAGTACAACAATCACTTGAATCGAGTGGGAGTTGATCTTCCAGATGAGATAGTGATGTTTCTCCAAAGTCATTGCCACCAAGCTGCTAGAGCTTCGTGATGAACTATAACATATCAGGGATAGATATGATGATCCTTGAGGTATTCACGATGTTTGACACCGCGAAAGTAGAAATCAAGAAGGAGCATCAATTTTGATGGTTGGTGAAACCACTAGTTTCAAGAAGGGCAAGGGCAAGAAGGGATACTTCATGAACCGGCAAATCAGCTGCTGCTCTAGTGAAGAAACCCAAGGTTAAACCCAAACCCAAAACTAAGTGCTTCTATGATAAGGGGAACAGTCACTAGAGCGGAATTACCCTAGATACTTGGTAGATGAGAAGGCTGGCAAGGTCGATAGAAGTATATTGGATATACATTATGTTAATGTGTACTTTACTAGTACTCCTAGTAGCACCAGGGTATTAAGATACCGGTTCGGTTGCTAAGTGTTAGTAACTTGAAATAAAAGGCTACGGAATAAACGGAGACTAGCTAAAGGTGAGCTGACGATATGTGTTGGAAGTGTTTCCAAGTTTGATATGATCAAACATCGCACGCTCCCTCTACCATCAAGATTAGTATTAAACCTGAATAATTGTCATTTGGTGTTTGCGTTGAGCATAGACATGATTGGATTGTGTCTATCGCAATACGGTTATTCATTTAAGGAGAATAATGGTTACTCTATTTATTTGAATAATACCTTCAATGGTCTTGCACCTAAAGGAATGGTTTATTGAATCTCGATCGTAGTGATACACATTTTCATGCCAAAAATATAAGATAGTAATGATAGTACCACTTACTTGTGGCACTGCCATGTAAGTCATATTGGTATAAAACGCATGAAGAAGCTCCATGTTGATGGATCTTTGGACTCACTCATGTTTGAAAAGTTTGAGACATGCGAACCATGTCTATTGGTGTATACACATGAAGAAACTCCATGCAGATGGATCGTTTGGACTCACTTGATTTTGAATCACTTGAGATATGCAAATCATACCACTGGGCAAGATGACTAAAAAGCCTTGTTTTTCAGTAAAATGGAACAAGATAGCAACTTGTTGGAAGTAACACATTTTGATGTGTGCAGTCCAATGAGTGCTGAGGCATGCAGTGAATATCGTTATGTTCTTACTTCACAAATGATTCGAGTAGATGTTGAGTATATTTACTTGATGAAACACAAGTCTGAATTATTGAATGGTTCAAGTAATTTCAGAGTGAAGTTGAAGATCATCGTGACAAGAGGATAAAATGTCTATGATATGATCATAGAGATGAGTATCTGAGTTACAAGCTTTGGCACGCAATTAAGACATTGTGGAAATTGTTTCACAATTAATACCGCCTGGAACACCATAGTGTGATGGTGTGTCCGAACATCATAGTTGCACCCTATTGGATATGGTGCGTACCATGATGTCTCTTATTGAATTACCACTATCGTTCATGGGTTAGGCATTAGAGACAACCGCACTCACTTTAATAGGGTACCACGTAATTCCGTTGAGACGACACCGTTTGGAGAAACCTAAGTTGTCGTTTCTTAAAAGTTTGGGGCTGCGACGCTTATGTGAAAAAGTTTCAGGTTGATAAGCTCGAACCCAAAGCGGATAAAATGCATCTTCATAGGACACCCAAAACAGTTGGGTATTGTTTCTTGAATCGGGTCCTTTCTCAAGGAAAGGTTTCTCTCGAAAGAATTGAGTGGGAGGATGGTGGAGAGTTGATGAGGTTATTGAACCGTCACTTCAACAAGTGTGTAGCAAGCCACAGGAAGTTGTTCCTGTGGCACCTACACCAATTGAAGTGGAAGCTTATGATAGTGATCATGAAGCTTCGGATCAAGTCACTACCAAACCTCGTAGGACGACAAGGACGCGTACTGCTTCGGAGTGGTACGGTGATCCTGTCTTGAAGGTCATGTTACTAGACAACAATGAACCTACGAGCTATGGAGAAGCGATGGTGGGCCCAAATTCCGACAAATGGTTAGAAGCCATGAAATCCGAGATAGGATCCATGTATCAGAACAAAGCATGGACTTTGGTGGACTTGCCCGATGATCGGTAAGCCATTGAGATAAATGGATCTTTAAGAAGAAGACGGACGTGGACGATAATGTCACCGTCTATGAAGCTCGACTTGTGGCGAAGAGTTTTTCACAAGTTCAAGGAGTTGACTACGATGAGATTTTCTCATCCGTAGCGATGCTTAAGTCCATCGGAATCATGTTAGCATTAGCTGCATTTATGAAATCTGGCAGATGGATGTCAAAACGAGTTTCCTTACCAGTTTTCGTAAGGAAAGGTTGTATGTGATACAATCAGAAATGTTTTGTCGATCCTAAGGATGCTAAAAGGTATGCTAGCTCCAGCGATCCTTCCATGGACTGGAGTAAGCATCTCGGAGTTGGAATATGCACTTTGATAAGATGATCAAAGATTTTGGTTTATACAAAGTTTATGAGAAACTTGTATTTCCAAAGAAGTGAGTGGGAGCACTATAGAATTTCTGATGAGTATATGTTGTTGACATATTGTTGATCAGAAATGATGTAGAATTTCTGGAAAGCATATAGGGTTATTTGAAAAGTGTCTTTCAATAGAAAACCTGGATTAAGCTACTTGAACCTTGAGCATCAAGATCTATAAGGATAGATCAAAATGCTTAATAATACTTTCAAATGAGCACATACCTTGACATGATCTTGAAGGT
The DNA here is from genome assembly GCF_018294505.1 of Triticum aestivum. Taxonomy (NCBI): domain Eukaryota; kingdom Viridiplantae; phylum Streptophyta; class Magnoliopsida; order Poales; family Poaceae; genus Triticum; species Triticum aestivum. The sequence continues at coordinate 396,504,260 of NC_057807.1, forward strand.
GTTCAAGATGGATCAGTCAAAGAAGGAGTTCTTGCCTGAGTTGTAAGGTACGAAGTTAAGACTTAAAGCTCGACCACGGCAGAAAAGAGAGAAAGGACGAAGGTCGTCCCCTATGCTTTAGACGTAGGCTCTACAGTATGCTATGCTAAGTACCGCACCTGATGTGTGCCTTGCCACATGTCTGGCAAGAGGGTACAAAGGTGATCAAGGAGTGGATCACCAGATAGCGGTCAAAATTTATCCTTAGAGGAATAAGGATATGTTTCTCGATTATGGAGGTGATAAAGAGTTTGGCGTAAAGGGTTACGACGATGCAAGCTTTAACACCTATCCGAATGACTCTGAGTAGCAAACCGGATACGTATAGTGGAGCAATAGCTCCAAGTGGAGTGTGGAAGCAGCATTTACAATATGGCATAGAGAATTGTGAAGTACATACGGATCTGAATGTTGCAGAATCATTGACTAAAACGTCTCTCACAAGCAAAACATGATCAAACCCCAGAACACATTGAGACTCAATCACATGGTGATGTGAACTAGTTTAGACACTAGTAAACTCTTTGGATGTTGGTCACATGGCGATGTGACCTGTGAGTGTTAATCACATGGCGATGTGAACTAGATTATTGACTCTAGTGCAAGTGGGAGACTGTTGGAAATATGCCCTAGAGGCAATAATAAATTAGTTATTATTATATTTCCTTGTTCATGATAATCGTTTATTATCCATGCTATAATTGTATTGATAGGAAACTCAGATACATGTGTGGATACATAGACAACACCATGTCCCTAGTAAGCCTCTAGTTGACTAGCTCGTTGATCAATAGATGGTTACGGTTTCCTGACCATGGACATTGGATGTCATTGATAACGGGATCACATCATTAGAAGAATGATGTGATGGACAAGACCCAATCCTAAGCCTAGCACAAAGATCGTAGTTCGTATGCTAAAGCTTTTCTAATGTCAAGTATCTTTTCCTTAGACCATGAGATTGTGCAACTCCCGGATACCGTAGGAATGCTTTGGGTGTACCAAACGTCATAACGTAACTGGGTGGCTATAAAGGTGCACTACAGGTATCTCCGAAAGTGTCTGTTGGGTTGGCACGAATCGAGACTGGGATTTGTCACTCCGTGTAACGGAGAGGTATCTCTGGGCCCACTCGGTAGGACATCATCATAATGTGCACAATGTGACCAAGGGGTTGATCACGGGATGATGTGTTATGGAACAAGTAAAGAGACTTGCCGGTAACGAGATTGAACAAGATATCGGTATACCGATGATCGAATCTCGGGCAAGTACTATACCGCTAGACAAAGGGAATTGTATACGGGATTGATTGAGTCCTTGACATCGTGGTTCATCCGATGAGATCATCATTGAACATGTGGGAGCCAACATGGGTATCCAGATCCCGCTGTTGGTTATTGATCGGAGAACGTCTCGGTCATGTCTGCATGGTTCCCGAACCCGTAGGGTCTACACACTTAAGGTTCGATGACGCTAGGGTTATAAAGGAAGTTTGTATGTGGTTACCGAATGTTGTTCGGAGTCCCGGATGAGATCCCGGACGTCATGAGGAGTTCCGAAATGGTCCGGAGGTAAAGATTTATATATGGGAAGTCCTGTTTTGGTCACCGGAAAAGTTTCGGGTTTTATCGGTAACGTACCGGGACAACCGGGAGGGTCCCGGGGGTCCACCAAGTGGGGCCACCGGCCCCGGAGGTCTGCATGGGCCAAGTGTGGGAGGGGACCAGCCCCAAGTGGGCTGGTGCGCCCCCCCACAAGGGCCCAAGGCGCCTAGGGTTTGGGGAGGGGGCGCCCCACCTTGCTTGGGGGGCAAGTTTCCCCCTCTCCACCCCTTGGCCGCCCCCTAGATGGGATCTAGGGCTGGCCGCCGCCCCCTAGGGGTGAAAACCTAGGTGGGGGCGCAGCACCCTTCCCCCTATATACAGTGGAGGCATAGGAGCAGCCCAACACATGAGTTTCTTCTCCTGTTGGCGCAGCCCTACCTCTCTTTCTCCTCATATCACGCGGTGCTTGGCGAAGCCCTGCTGGACTACCACGCTCCTCCATCACCACCACGCCGTTGTGCTGCTGCTGGATGGAGTCTTCCTCAACCTCTCCCTATCACCTTGCTGGATCAAGGCATGGGAGACGTCACCGGGCTGTACGTGTGTTGAACGCGGAGGTGCCGTCCGTTCGGCACTAGGATCTCCGGTGATTTGGATCACGACGAGTACGACTCCTTCAACCCCGTTCTCTTGAACGCTTCCGCTTAGCGATCTACAAGGGTATGTAGATGAGCTCTCCTTCCCCTTGTTGCTGGTTTCTCCATAGATAGATCTTGGTGACACGTAGGAAAATTTTGAGTTTCTGCTACATTCCCCAACAGTACGAGCCATGGTGGCCAACTACAAGTCTTCTTCCCCTTCGTCATCTTCAAGATGGCGACACTCAAGTGGTGAATCTTCGGAACGCCATCGAGCTCAAGCACTACAACACCAATGAAGATGCTTGCGATGTGTACACCTACAAGTCCCAAAAAGCTCTACATCAAGCTGTGGCTAAACTTCATGAGCACAAGAGAAGACCGCGAGACGAGTACCAAAAGATGGAGTTATGACTACTACCACCACTTCGGCATCTTCGCCAAGTGTTACCAAGGCATCTTCACCTTTGGCCGTACGGCATCTTCACCTGCCTCCAACGAGTACGCCTACATCGGCTTTCATCCACGACGACGGTGACGGGATGATCGAGCATGGGATTTTCCTTTCAGTAATGGAAGAGAATGATGATGTGCCATCTTTGGCCTTCATCCACGGCGACGACGACGAGATAGTTGAGCATGGTATTTTCCCTTCGACCACGGTGATGTATGATGACTTGAGTGACTTATGCCACCATATTGAGAGTGAGAGTGCCTTCACCACTAGCTCCATATATGACGAGTTGCCCCAATTCCCATGTGAGTAGAGCCACCACCACCATCACTTGTGTGATTTGAGCGACTCCACCATATGTGACATTGCGTGCACCTACCTAGAGGGAGTGAGTGAGCAGCCAACACATAGAGAGAGTGAGGTAGTTGATAGGGCATGTAAGGCCATTTCGATTTCTAACAACTTAACCTCTACCTCTATTGTGTCTTCTCATTTGGTGCTAGGTCCCATATATGATGACACACCGATTCGCGATGACTTCGTCCTTCCTTTGGACAAGACGATGGCCATGGTGGAATATGATGCACCCCCCACATGGTTCCATCAAGATGAAATTGATGACCACCATTTGGTATTTCCCATCTCACCTACACCAAATGAGTGGAATGTCAAAGGTAACATAGGTGATGGTGATGCTCTAGTCCCACTAGTGGACATTCTTAGCATTGATTGCTTGCATGATGTTGATCCACCTATTGTCATGCTTCATGCTAGTTTGACTTCCACATGTGATGATTTACCCATTTATGATGAGTTTGATGATTGCCATGTGAAGTCTATTAGTTGTGATGCCATGTTACATAGGATTTCTTGTGATAATTCTCTCGGTCACATCATGTTTGACAATCTGCTTGACTTGTCATATGCCATGCATGAGATCAACCATATGTCATATTTGCAATCTCTTCATAGTGACTATGCATATGCCATTAAAATAAACCCAATTTGCACATATGGCATAGATGACAAGCCCATGGTTATTGGCATTTGTTTTTCTTGTGATGATATTGATATGCTTCCTTTGCATCATTTATCTTATATGCCATGACATGACCACCTAACTTCAGATATGCATTGTTTTGGATGTTGTCAATATTCGCAATGTGATGTTTCCACGAATGCTCATGAGAAGACCACCATAGTTTCCTCATACATATTAGGAGATTTTGATGCATCCCATTCTTTGCATGATTCCCTTGATTGTGTGCACCATATGCATCCCATGACTAAAAATGCTATTGTTGTGCCACACACTTGCTATAAATTGTGTCCCAATCATGTTGAACACAATAACTATTCTTTCATGATGGATGACATGTTTGTATATCATGCATCTCATTTATTTGAGCATTGGATATTTCGTGCTAACCAACACATGCACATATGCATCATAATGGATGATGTGTACATCTATCATGCACACATGATTTTTCCTTTGTATTTGTTTTGTGTAGGTACCCATGAATACTTGTCAACCTCGCAATCCCATGAGTTGACAAAACCAGCTCTAGAGATCAACGATGACTTGGGACCCCATGGATGGTCTTTCCCACCGCTCTCTTTGTGCAAAGACTTTGCATATTTCTTCTACATGGCCCTCACTTGGCTATGGGCTATGGTCCATTACTTCTTCTATGCCCATCTTGCCATGTTCACGTTGCATGATATGCTCATTCCTATGCCTTTGCCATGCATTTCTGACCAATGCTTTGCATTACACATGATGATTGATTCTACTACGTGTATGTGTATTTGCAAGCTTGGAGGAGATATTACTTGTTATTGCCGTGTTTGCTATGTGCCCCATGCCTATGATGATACATTGATCTTGCTTTGTATTCGTGCTTGGGATATGTCATGTGCATTGCCTATACCTATTATTTTCTCACATGACATGATTACCATGATTTCCTCTAGTGTATTGCATCTTTGCTCCACTAGTTTGCACGACTTGATTTCTATGCTTTCTCATGTTGCATCCAATCCTTGGCTTACTTGCTCCTACCAAATGTTTGGTTGCAACAATGTCATTGCTTCACATATGCCATGTCACATTGCTGGTCACATGATTGCTTTGATTCCCTCACACATTATGAACAATTGATATTTCTATTGTGTTGACTGCCACTCGATTTTCACTACACCCTATGCACATTATGCTTGGATTGTCTTTCACTTGCATGTGTTCAGACATATCATCTCCTTTGGTATTGTGAATGACTCTTATGCCTACTATGGACCGTTCATTGAGCACTTTATGCATGATTGCTATGACCTTGAGGTAGATGCTTATGCTCTTGTCAAACATATTTGCATCTCTAACTCACATTTACATGCTTGTTTCCATGATGTCCTTGATTTGGCTCAATTTATGTGCTTACATGACATGTCCAAATCCTTTGTCACACCATATGCTATGCTTGATGATGACGCTTGTTTGGTGAATCACCTCTTGAATGCTTGGTTTTGCACTAATGCTAACCACATTTGTTTTTCCAAGTGTTTGTTGTCCATGCTCCTTTTCAAGGAATCACAAGAGGGTGCGACATAGGAGAGTGCCCATTTCGAGCTTTAACATGATAAGTGCTTGGTGGTCGTCCACCTCTACACAGCGACACCCTCTCTTTCACATAGTGATGAAGATCACGATCCGCGGATGGATCTCTCCCAAGAGGGGAGATGATGCGGAGCATCCCTTGACCATCACCATGGACGTCACACCACCACCGCAAGGATGGAGAGAACCATGGACAAGATCTCGTGCACGCGCCATCGAGAACGAGGTCAATCCTTTCCTCTTTGAGTTTCATTTGGAATCACCTATGAATCGGGTCCTACCTCAAGCGGGAATGTTGTGCATCATTAGGTACCGAGAAGAAGCACGTGAGGAAGCAAGGACGGAGGCACTAGCACCTGAAGAGAAGAAGGAAGGAGGAGGAAACGAAGAAGAGGAACCCCCGGGTGCCCAGCCTCCCCTTGCCCCGGGTGCCCGGCCGGGCAGCTGGGAGACGCCCCTGAGCACCCCGGGTGCCCAGCCTGGTTGGCCCCAGGCGACCGGCCCTTCCTGGCGCTGGCTGAGGCCGCCCGGGTGCCCGGCCCAGCCGCTCCAGAACCGCCCGGGTGCCCGGGCCACCAACCCCGGGTGCCCGGGCCAGCTCCGGCCAGCCTCGGCCTAGTCCACGTGCCTGGCCCCGCCTGTGCGCGTGCCTCTTACCGGTCCGGGTGCCCGGGCCACTTTACCCCGGGTGCCCGGACCCCTCCAAATGTCTGCGTGCATTTTTGGGTTTTGGGCCCTTGTATCCCCCTCTCCCTCACATTTGGTCCCTAGGCTATATAAACACCTCCCCTGGCTCATTAGAAGGATAGCAAAGTATTTGATAGACAAAGAGAGAGCTTTTCTCATCTTCCTCCTCATGGAGATCATGACCTCCTATGGGATAAGATCCTCTTGTGGATGTCAAGCCCTCCTCTTGGAGAAGGATCCCCATCATAGGATCATCAAGACCTCTCTCCTCATAGTATTGGGATGAACTAGTTACCTATTGTATCTTCTTGTGTTGGATTTGGACCTTTGTGTCTCTCTTTGTGTGACTGGATCAAGCACATGTGTGATTGCATCAAGTCAATTTGAGTGTTCTTCTTGTTTTCCCCCTTTGTGTTCTTCTTGTTCTTGGGGATTTCCCCTCCAATTCATGAAAGATCTCCATCTAGGGTTCCACCCTATAACAATTCCCTTAGGCCCAAATATGGTGAAGTGTCATGTAGTCGATGCTCACATGACGCCACTAAGGGAATCACAACATACAGACTATCAAAATATCAAACACATATCAAGTTCACATGATTACTTGCAACATGATTTCTCTCGTGACCTCAAGAACAAAGATAACTACTCACATGTGATAAACATGCTCAAGATTAGAGGGGTATTAAATAGCATATTGGATCTGAACATATGATCTTCCACCAAATAAACTATATAGTAATTAACTACAAGATGTAATCAACACTAGCTACTAGTCATCCACAAGCACCAATCTATAGTTCTGGTACAAAGATTGAACAAAAGAGATGAACTAGGGTTTGAGAGGACATGGTATTGTTGAATATGTTGATGGAGATTGCTCTCCCCAAGATGGGAGAGTTGTTGGTGATGATGATGACGATGATTTCCCCCTCCGTGAGGGAAGTTCCCCCGGTGGAATCGCTCCGCCAAAGGGCAAAAGTGCTCCTGCCCAAGTTCCGCCTTGAGATGGCAGTGCTCCGTCCATAAAGTCCTCTCCTTATTTTTTTTCTAGGTCAAAATGACTTATATACCAGAACTAAAGGTGGGCCTAGGTGAGCACAACCCACCGGGGCGCGCCTGGGCTCCCTGGCGTGCCCAGGTGGGTTGTGCCCACCTGGTGGGCCCCCTCTGGTACTTATTTGCTCTAATATTCTTCAAATATTCCATAAAAAATCTCTGTAAAGTTTCAGCTTGTTTGGAGTTGTGCAGAATGGGTGGCCTGACGTAGCTTTTCCAGGTCTAGATTTCCAGCTGCCGGAATTCTCCCTCTTTGTGTGTACCTTGCATATTATGAGACATAAGGCATTAGAATTACTCCAAAAGGCATTATTATGCAGAAAAATATCATAAATAATAGTAGGAAAACATGATGCAAAATGGACGTATCAACTCCCCCAAGCTTAGACCTCGCTTCTCCTCAAGCGAAAACCTAAATCGAAAAACATGTCCAAATGCTTATAGAGAGAGAGGTGTCGATAAAAACAAAATACGGACATAGAAGAATCATATAGATTATTATAAACAGCAAAAAAATTAAACATAAGACTTTTATCATGGAACTTGTATCATAGACTTCCCATGAATAAGTGGCAATTCATCACACAATGGAAGTATAAATCATAAACTCTATTAGAAACCAACAAACTATGTTCTCAGTCAACTTTGCAACTACAATTCATCATCTTTTCAGGAAGGGTCACGTATCGGAGCCTTTAGGCAAGTCCACATACTCAACCATCATATAGTCTTCTATGATTGCTAACACTCACTGCATACACATGAGCAAAACGTTTCAACCAGACACATATAAAGATGGGGGCTTATAGTTTCGCCTCCCAGCGTGTTCACCTCAAGGGTGATGTCAACAATAATAACTCATGTCACCCATATTCAACTGGACATATGTGCCTAGATCTTTCCTCATCACATGATGCTTGCCAAAGGAGAAAAATAAAAAGGAATAGAGAGAGAAAACTTTGACTCTTGCATAAAAGTAAATACATAAAAGTAAAAGATAGGCCCTTACAAAGGGAAGCAGAGGTTGTCATGCGCTTATTTGTTTGAATGCTCAACCCCTTAGTGCAAAATAAAGTCACGTTGTATTGCCCCTTGTGATGGCAACCTTTATTATGTAGTATGTCGCTTTTATTCTTCACCATCACAAGTTCGCCCAACGCTCAATTTTCTATTACAATAAATGATCTCACACTTTTAGAAGCAATTTTTATTGCCTTATTGCACCGATGAAAACTTACTTGAGGGATCTTGCTCAATCCCTAGGTAGGTATGGTGGACCCTAGAAAATAAGATTTGGGTTTAAGGGTTTTTGGAAGCACAAGTAGTATCTCTACTTAGTGCGGAATTTCTGGCTAGCAAAGATAGGGGCAAGCACCACATGTTGAAGGATCTATGACAATATAACTTCTATGTGAATATGAACAAACATAAATCATTACATTGTCTTCCTTGTCCAGCGTCAACAATTTTGGCATATAATATTTTGATGGGGGCTCACAATCACAAGAGATTTCTAAGATAGTGTCTTTATATGTGAATCTTCTCTTCCCTTATTAATTCTTTCATGAGTTGCATCATTGACCAATGTTATGTTTGTCAATCTCTAATAAAATTTCCTAATTATACTTTTCCTTATGTGGTGTCATCACTTACCATAAGATTAGCATATGATATTTTTTTAATTTATTTCCTTTCTTTTTATTGCAGCATGAAAGTAAAGAAAGCAAAAACTCAAACTAAACTTTATTACATATCTCACACATGATTACAAGGATAGGTCACTAAGCGAACTCTTGAAAATAAAGGATGGAAATAAACTTTTATTCATCTAAAGCAAAAGATCAAACTAAAATAAGTAAGGCCAAAAGATAGTGGGGATGATACGATATAGAGGCACCTCCCCCAAGCTTGGTGGAAGCCAAGGGGAGTGCCCATACCCGGAACTCAATTTTCTTTTGGTGATGAAGAAGAAGGTGGTGGTGATATAACTCCCAATATTTCCATGAGTGTCTCCTTTATGCCCTCAATCTCATGAAGAGATTTATCAAGCAACTCAGCATTTTTCTTCACCTCATCCATGATATGCTTATTCTCCGGCCCCCAAGAACTTGCTCCTGCATCACTTTCTCTTGGACAAGAAACGTCCCAATTGGATGGTATGTGCATACGAGGAGTATTTTGAACCCATAATTGTGAATCAAGTTGTGAAAATTGTTACGATGTAACATGTGTAAAGGCCTCCTTGGTGGGAGTTCTTCTTGCACTTCCAAGCTCGCTTGATTGTTCGATGATCTCATGGCTTGACGAGGGTTAGGACAAGTAGAGATACCAGCTAGTGTCCCTCTTTCGGAAGCTGGGGCCGTACTCCAAAGGAGTCCCCTTCATCTTCCTCCATGGTAACTTTCTGAACTTCCTCCCCCTCTAGCTCCTCCTGCATTAACCCTGCATCGTCTTCTCCATTGTTGGAAGGGGGGAAAGACATGACGCCTGGCTTAACAGATCTGTCCAAAAATAGCAAGAAAAGAGAACAGAAGATTTCTCTGCGATACGGTGGTCAATAGGTTTGGGGGGTATATAAAGATTTTTTATCTTAGAAAACAAGCAAACGGAAGAAAACGGCATCCAGAAGGTGCCCTAGGTGGGCACAACCCACCTGGGCACGTCTAGCAAGCCAGGCGCGCCCTGGTGTCTTGTGCCCACCAAGGTCACTTTCCTGGTAGTTTCTTATTTTCCTAATTTTCTAAATATTCCAAAACTGACAAAAAATACTTTTGCGGATTTTTTGGAATCCGTTTACTTACCGTATCACGTACCTCCTCCTTATTCAAGATTCTGGAGTGTTCTGAAAGGACACTTTTATGTGTTCTTCCGGTGTCAATGTTTGGATAATATTACTTTCAACATTAATGGGCGTACCTGAGATATAATGTTTTATTCGTTTCCCATTGACAACCTTTGGTTTAGTACCTTCAGCATTATTTATTTTTATAGCTCCAGACCAATAAACCTCCTCGATAACATAGGGTTCTTCCCATTTGGACAGGAGTTTTCCTGCAAAGAACCTGAAACGGGAGTTGTACAAAAGAACATATTCTCCAACTTTGAACTCACGCTTTTGGATTCTTTTATCATGCCATCTTTTAACATTTTCTTTAAATAATTTGGCATTTTCATAAGCTTGGGTTCTCCATTCATCTAATGAGCTAATATTCACTGGCAAGTTTGAAATCATAATTAAGTTCTTTGACTGCCCAATATGCTTTATATTCTAACTCAAGAGGAAAATGACAAGCTTTTCCATAAACCATGTTATAAGGAGACATACCCATAGGATCAAGGTTGTCAGAATCGCGATTCTGTTATACGATTCTACGACTTTACGACCCAAACTAACCCCTCTAATTCTACGATTTTACTTCATAGAATCTACGCTTCTACGATCCTGATAGTGAAGATTCTACGATTTGCGATCCTACCATCGGGGCTCCGATCCGATTCAAAATCGTGATTCTAACAACCTTGCATAGGATTTTTATATGTTGTTCTATAAGCCCAAAGTGCATCATCTAATTTCTTAGACCAATTCTTCCGGGACCTATTGACAGTCTTTTGTAAAATAAATTTTATTTATTTATTTCTAAGTTCAACTTGACCACTAGTCTAAGGATGATAAGGTGATACAATTCTATGGTTAACATCATACTTGGCAAGCATTTTAGGAAAAGCACCATGAATAAAGTGTGAACCACCATCAGTCATTAAATATCTAGGGACTCCAAACCTTGGGAAAATAACTTCCTTAAGCATTTTACTAGAGGTGTTGTGATCAGCACTACTGGTTGGAATAACTTCTACCCATTTAGTAACATAATCAACAGCAACCAAAATATGTGTACACCCATTAGAGGAAGGAAAAGGTCCCATGTAATCAAATCCCCAAACATCGAACGGTTCAACAGCAAGTGAATAATTCATAGGCATTTCTTGACGCTTGCTGATATTGCCAACTCTTTGACATTCATCACAAGATAAGACAAACTTACGGGCATCCTTGAAGAGAGTAGGCCAATAAAATCCAGATTGCAATACCATGTGAGCAGTTCTGTCTCCAGCATGATGCCCTCCATAAGCTTCGGAGTGACATTTCCGTAGGATTTGTCCCTATTCATGCTTAGGTACACAACGTCTAATAATACCATCTACTCCTTCTTTATAAAGATGAGGGTCATCCCAAAAGTAATATCTTAAGTCATAGAAGAATTTTTTCTTTTGTTGGTAAGTAAAGCTAGGTGGTAAATACTTAGCAACAATGTAATTAGCATAATCATCATACCAAGGAGTATTATTAGAAACATTGATTGCAGCTAACTACTCATCAAGGAAACTATCATCAACCGATGGTGGGTCATCAAGCACATTTTCAAGCCTAGACAAGTTATCAACTACTGGGTTCTCAGCTCCTTTCCTATCAGTAAAATGTAAATAAAATTCTTGTGGCAAGAGAACTCATCAAATAAGTCTAGGTTTAGCATCTTTCTTTTCCATAAGATATTTAATAGCAGCATGGTTGGTGCGAACGGTAACTTTAGAGTCAATAATGTAAGACCTAAATTTGTCACAAGCAAACACCACTGCTAGGAATTCTTTTTTGGTAGTTGCATAATTCCATTGTGCACTGTCTAGAGTTTTACTAGCATAATGAATAACATTCAGTTTCTTATAAACTCTTTGTCTTAGAATAGCACCAACAGCACACTACTAGGAAAAGGGCTATAGATGGAAATGACACTAATGGCGCACCAGACATGTGGTGCGCCATTAGTATATACTAATGGCGCACCACCTTCTGATGCGCCATTAGTGTTGAAACTACTAATGGCGCACCCTGCCTACGGTGCGCCATTAGTATCAAATTTTCTTTTTTTGAACTAGTGCGCCTGTCCAAACATACTAATGGCGCACTGTGGGTGTGGTGCGCCATTACTAGTTAAACTAGTTAATGGCGCACCATGCCACGGTGCGCCATTAGTAACCTTGGCCACCACTTCCACCGAATGCACCCCCCCCCCCTGGATCGCCTTTTCAGTTTTTAAAAAAAAAATAAAACAAAATGATAAAAATGTCAAAAAAATAAAAGAAAATAAGTTTCCCATGTGATATGTGGCCTAGTTGTTGGGAAAATTTGCAAATATGAATTTTGACTTCATTTGCATAATCTCGCGAGAATTTGTAAAAATGGGCATAACTTTTGCATACTAACTCGGATGAAAAAGTTTTCCAAAATCAGATGCGGGGCTTTTAAGATCTAGAGAGGCAAAAAAAATCAAAAAAAATCAAACTTACTAATGGCGCACCTGCCCATGGTGCGCCATTAGTATCTTCCCTCCTTCAAAATTCAAAATAAGTCAAAAAAATAAAAAAAATACTAATGGCGCACCTGACCATGGTGCGCCATTAGTATCTTCCCGCCTTCAAAATTCAAAATAAATCAAAAAAATAAAAAAAATTACTAATGGCGCACCTGCCCGTGGTGCGCCATTAGTATCTTCCCGCCTTCAAAATTCAAAATAAATCAAAAAAATAAAAAAATTACTAATGGCGCACCTGCCCGCGGTGCGCCATTAGTATGCCGTATATATGGCTCGTCCTCTTCTCCTCTCTTCATTTCATCTTCCCTTCTCTCCTCCACCATACTTCTCCTCTCCGGTGACCTCCTCCTCCTCTCCGGCGACCTCCTCCTCCCTCCTCCCTCCTCCCTCCTCCCTCCTCCCTCCTCCCCTCCCCTCCCCTCCCCTCCCCTCATGGTTTCTTCTCCCTCCTCTCCGGCGACCTCCTCCTCCCTCCTCCCTCCTCCCCTCCCCTCCCCTCCCCTCATGGTTTCTTCTCCCTCTTCCGGTGAGCTCCTCCTCCCTCCTCTCCGGTGAGCTCCTCCTCCCTCCTCTCCCTCCTCCCTCCTCCCTCCTCTCCGGTGAGGCAAAAAATCCCCTCCTCTCCGGTGAGGCAAAAAATCCCCTCCTCTCCGGTGAGCTCCTCCTCCCTCCTCTCCCTCCTCCCTCCTCCCTCCTCTCCGGTGAGGCAAAAAATCCCCTCCTCTCCGGTGAGCTCCTCCTCCCTCCTCTCCGGTGAGCTCCTCCTCCCTCCTCTCCGGTGAGCTCCTCCTCCCTCCTCTCCGGTGAGCTCCTCCTCCCTCCTCTCCAGCGACCTCCTCCTCCTCCTCTCCGGCGAACTCCTCTCCGGCAAAAGACCATGGCAACAAGATCCAAAAACAGGAACAAAATTTGAGAATATTGTCCTGCCAAAAAACAAGCAAAAAAAACAAGCAGAAAATGGGGAAAAAATCATGATCCAGATCTAGATTCAAAATGGCGCATCACTAATGGCGCATCACAGGAAAGTGCGCCATTAGTATGCCGCGGTTACTAATGGCGCATCCAGTTGTGGTGCGCCATTAGTATCCAAAGCACCTGGCCCCTGGGAGGCATACTAATGGCGCACCGTGGCCTATACTAATGGCGCACCAGTAGTGCGCCATTAGTATACCAGATACTAATGGCGCACCACTGGTGCGCCATTAGTAAAAATTACTAATGGCGTGCTGTTAGTGGCGCACCACAGATGCGCCATTAATGGTCATACTAGGTGCGCCATTAGTAGGGGTTTTTCTAGTAGTGGCATAATCACTAGCATCACACATAATTTCAAAAGGCAAGTTCCAATCAGGTGGTTGAACAATAGGAGCAGAAATTAAGGCTTTCTTGAGTGTTTCGAAGGCTTCTAAACAATCATCATCAAAACAAAAGGAACATCCTTTTGCAAAATATTTGTAAGAGGCCTAGAATTTTTAGAAAAGTCTTTGATAAATCTCCTATAGAAACCAACATGACCTAGGAAACTACGAATACCTTTGATATCTTTAGGACATGGCATTTTCTCAATTGCATCAACCTTATCTTTGTCCACTTCAATACCTCTTTAGGAAATTTTATGGCCCATAAGAATACCTTCATTAACCATAAAGTGGCACTTCTCCCAATTTAAGACAAGATTTGTTTGCTCACATCTCTGCAAAACAGATTGCTTAAACAATTGTCAAAAGACTTCCCATAAACAGAGAAGTCATCCATGAAAACCTCAATAATCTTTTCACAAAAGTCATAGAATATAGCAGTCATACATCTTTGAAAGCTAGTAGGTGCATTGCATAAACTGAAAGGCTTACGTCTATAAGCATAAGTTCCAAAGGGACAAGTGAAAGTGGTCTTTTATTGATCAGGTTGAGAAACAGGTATTTGTGAAAAACCAGAATATCCATCAAGGAAGCAAAAGTGTGCGTGCTTAGAGAATCTTTCTAGCATTTGATCAATAAAAGGCAGAGGGTAATGATCTTTTCTAGTTGCTTTGTTTAATTTTCTAAAATCAATTACCATTCTATAGCATGTAACAATTCTTTGTGGAATAAGTTCATTCTTATCATTAGGAACGACAGTAATACCTCCTTTCTTCGGAACACAATGAACAAGACTTACCCATCTACTATCAGCTATAGGATAGATTATACCTGCTTCCAGAAGTTTTAATATCTCTGTTCTTACCATTTCTTTCATCTTTGGATTTAACCGACGTTGGTGATCAACAACGGGTTTAGCATCAGGTTCCATATTAATCTTGTGCTGACATAGAGTGGGATTGATGCCCTTTAAATCATCAAGAGTATATCCAATAGCAGCTTGGTGCTTCCTTAGAACTTTCAATAATCTTTCTTCTTCATGTTCTGAAAGGTTAGCACTAATAATAACAGGATATATCTTCTTTCATCAAGATAAGCATATTTCAAAGTGTTTGGCAATTGTTTTAATTCAAGCACGGGATCACCTTTAGGTGGAGGAGGACCTCCTAGAGTTACAATAGGCAAATTGTGTTTAAGCAAAGGACGTTGTTCAAAGAAAATCTCATATATTTCATTTCTTTCATGCATATGTAAATCATTTTCATGGTCTAGCAAATATTGTTCTAAACGATCAGTAGGAGGCACAGCAATAGAAGCAAGACCAATTATTTCATCCTTACTAGACAATTCTTTTTCTTGATGCTTTCTACTGAACTTGGAAAAAATAAACTCATGAGACTCATCACCAAAAGCTGACACCGACAGTTTGTTTCTTACAATCTATTTGAGCATTAACGGTGTTCAAGAAAGGTCTACCAAAGATAATGGGACAGAAGTGATCTTGTGGGAAACCAAGAACAAGAAATTTAGTAGGGTATTTTATTTTCCCACACAAGACTTCAACATGTCTAACAATCCCAATTGGTGAAATAGTATCTCTATTAGCAAGTATAATAGTAACATCTATGTCTTCTATCTCTGCCGGTGCTATGTCATTCATAATTTCTTGATATAAGGTGTAAGGAATAGCACTTACGCTAGCACCTATGTCGCATAAACCATGATAACAATGATCTCCTACTTTAACTGAGACAACGGGCATGCCAACAATGGGTCTATGATTATCTGTTTTATCGGGTTTTGACAATTCTAGTAGCTTCATTGCAGAAGTAAATAACATGCCCATCTATATATTCTTCCAAGAGATCTTTAACCATAGCAACACTCTTGCATAAAGTAAAAGACAAAAACTAAAAGATAGGCCCTTCGCAGAGGGAAGCATAGGTTGCCATGCGCTTTTAGGGTTGAATACATAAAATCTTAATGCGAAAGAACGTCACTTTATATTGCCCCTTGTATATGGACCTTTATTATGCAGTCCGTCGCTTTTATTGCTTCCATAACAAGTTCGTACAAAGCTTATTTTCTCTGCACTAATAAGTCATGCATATTTAGAGAGCAATTTGTATTGCTTGCACCGATGACAACTTACTTGAAGGATCTTACTCAATCCATAGGTAGGTATGGTGGACTCTCATGGCAAAAACTGGGTTTAAGGATATTTGGAAGCACAAGCGGTATCTCTACTTGGTGCAAGGAATTTTGGCTAGCATGAGGGGGAAAGGCAAGCTCAACATGTTTGAATGATCCATGACAATATACTTTAACTGAGATGCGAGAAAACATAACCCATTACGTTGTATTCCTTGTCCAACATCAAATCTTTAGCATGTCATACTTAATGAGTGCTCACAATATTAAAAGATGTCTATGATAATATATTTATATGTGAAATCTCTCTTACTTCAATATTCTTTCGTGAATTGTTCAAATGACTAAAACAATGCTTGCTAACCGTCAATAAATTTACAACCTCTACTTCTTAGATGTGAAGTCATTACTCCCCAAAGGATAAGCAAAAGAGACATATATAATTTCAGATTTATGACAATCAACTCATTCAACCATTTACTCAAAGGATATAACTGAAGCACACGAGTAAATGAAAAACTACTCCAAAAAGATATAAGTGAAGATCAATGAGTAGCTAAATAATTATGCAACTATATGAAGACTCCCTCTCATTAAAGAATTTCAGATCTTGGTATTGTATTCAAACAGTAAGCAAAACAAAATAAAATGACATTGCAAGGATATCACAACTCATGTGAAGAAGCAAAAACTTAGGCTCAACCGATACTAACCGATAGTTGTTGAAGAAGAAAGGTGGGATGCCTAACGAGGCATCCCCAAGCTTAGATGCTTGAGATTTCTTGAAATATTATCTTGGGGTGCCTTGGGCATCCCCAAGCTTGAACTTTTATGTCTCCTTAATTCCTCTCATATCATGGTTTCTCTTTTTATCAAAAGCTTCATCCACACCAAACGATGAAGGAAGACGAAAGAGGGGATGCCTTCCAAGACATCCCCAAGCTTAGGCTATTGGTTGTACTTGAATATTACCTTGGGGTGCCTTGTGCATCCCCAATCTTAGGCTCTTGCCACTCCTTATTCCATAGTTCATCGAATCCTTACCCAAAACTTGAAAACTTCAACCACACAAAACTCAAAACAAAACTCGTAAGCTCCGTTAGTATAAGAAAATAAAACCACCACTTAGGTACTGTAATGAACTCATTCTAAATTCATATTGGTGTAATTCTACTGTATTATAACTTCTCTATAGTTCATACCCTCTGATACTACTCATAGATTCATCAAAATAAGCAAACAACACAATGAAAACAGAATCTGTCAAAAACAGAACAGTCTGTAGTAATCTGTATCAAACCTATACCTATGGAACCCCAAAAATTATGAAATAAATTGATGGGCCTGACTAATTTGTCTATTAATCATCTGCAAAAAGAATCAACCTAAAATCACTCCCCAGTAAAAAATGGCAGCTAATCTCGTGAGCGCTAAAGTTTCTGTTTTTCACAGCAAGATCACAAAAACTTCACTCAAGTCTTCCCAAAGGTTCTACTTGGCACTTGATTGAAACAAAAGCTATAAAACATGATTACTACGGTAGCATAATCATGTGGACACAGAAAAACAGTAAGGATAAATATTGGGTTGTCTCCCAACAAGCGCTTTTCTTTGATGCCTTTTTAGCTAGGCATGATGATGGCAATGATGCTCAGATAAAAGATAAGAATTGAAACATAAAGAGAGCATCATGAAGAATATGACTAGCACATTTAAGCCTAACCCACTTCCTATGCATAGGGATTTTGTGAGCAAACAACTTAGGAGAACAATAATCAACAAGCATAGGAAGGTAAAACAAGCATAAGTTTAAAATTTTAAGCACATAGAGAGGAAACTTGACATTATTGCAATTCCTACAAACATATGTTCCTCCCTCATAATAATTTTCAGTAGCATCATGATTTAATTCAACAATATAACCAGCACCTAAATCATTCTTTTCATGATCTACAAGCATAGAAAATTTACTACTCTCTACATAAGCAAAATTCTTCTCATTCGGAATAGTGGGAGTATCATAAGAGACTTGAACACTAAAAATTGTTTCCACATTAAAAGAGTAATGTTCAGAAAAAGGGTAATAATAATCATGACAAGTTTTATAAATATAATCATCACTACTTTTTATAGCATAAGTTTCATCACAATAATCATCATAAGTAGCAACTTCGTTCTCATCATAATCGATTGAAACCTCTCCCAAGATAGTGGAATAACTAAATAAAGTTGACACTCTTCCAAATCCACTTTCATATTCATCACAATAAGATTCAACATCTTCCAAAATAGTGGGATCACTAATTCCTAAAGTTGACACTCTTCCGAACCCACTTTCATCAATATAATCATCATAGGTAGGAGGCATGCTATCATCATAACAACTTTGCATATCAAAACTTGGGATGCTAAAAATATCATCTTCATTAAACATAGCATCCCCAAGCTTAGGACAAACATTAATTTCAGAAAATATATTCTCAAATACTTCATCCTCATCAAACATAGGTTCCCCAAGCTTGGGCTCTTTCATATCATAAGCATAATCACTCTCATCATTAAAAATATGGATAGCACCAATAGTAAAGCAATTATCATCATCACAATGAGTAGTAGGAGCAACATCATTTGGGAGGGATACCTTTCTACCTTTGTTGCTCCTTCTTTTCTTTTTCTTCTTCACATTATGTGTAGGTTCAACCTTCCTCTTTGAGCTCCTTATTGATGAGATTGGTTGAATAGAAAGCTCCTCCACGTTACCTGATTCATCATGAGAAATAATAGGAGGATATTGGGAGGTCTCTTCCCTTTCATTAGTATTCTCATCATCTTCTATTTGCTTTCTTTTCTTTATGTAATTGGCAATATAAGGATTTTCAATGCAATTCACCGCACAAAACATATAAATCTTTTCTAGATCAATATCAAGGAAATGCTTAAGATTAAATTCTGGAATAGGCTTAGTAAACATTTCAACTCTTCATAACCCAAAAGCAATCTAAGTTCATTGTAATGAGAAAGGGAGATCAAATCATCACAATTTTTGGACACGATCCGATCATGAAACAATTTTCATTGGAGATGTAAATGATCTTGTTTATTGCAAAATTCACAATGGGAAAGATATCTTAAATTCTCCGCACTCGTATCTAGCCTTTCTTGCAACCTCTTAGTTTCTAAATACTTATGCTTCTTGCAATAAATATCTTCTCTATTTGGTGTGTTCATGCAAACATGCACTCCACAAAAGTTGACATGCTCGTAAGATATATTCTCATCATGACTAGAGCAATCATCATTAGTACTATGGATATTCAAGGAGTTTATACTAACAACATTGCAATAATGCTCATCATTCAAAGATTTAGTACCAAGCATTTTAAAGCATTCTTCTTCTAGCACTTGAGCACAATTTTCCTTTCCATCAAACTCACGAGAGATATTAAAAAGACGAAGCATATGAGACAAACTCAATTCCAATTTTTTGTAGTTTTCTTTTATAAACTAAACTAGTGATAAAACAAGAAACAAAAAGATTCGGTTGCAAGATCTAAAGATATACCTTCAAGTGCTAACCTCCCCGGCAACAGTGCCAGAAAAGAGCTTGATGTCTACTACACAACCTTCTTCTTGTAGACGTTCTTGGGCCTGCAAGTGCACAGGTTTGTAGTACAGTAGCAAATTTCCCTCAAGTGGATGACCTAAGGTTTATCAATCCGTAGGAGGCGTAGGATGAAGATGGTCTCTCTCAAACAACCCTGCAACCAAATAACAAAGAGTCTCTTGTGTCCCCAACACACCCAGTACAATGGTAAATTGTATAGTGCACTAGTTCGGCGAAGAGATGGTGATACAAGTCCAAATAGATAGTACATAAAGGTTTTTGTAATCTGAAATTATAAAAACAGCAAGGTAACAAGTGGTAAAAGTGAGCGTAAATGGTATTGCAATGATAGTAAACAAGGCCTGGGTTCATACTTTCACTAGTGCAAGTTCTCTCAACAATAATAACATAGATAGATCATATAACAATCCCTCAACATGCAACAAAGAGTCAATCCAAAGCCACTAATAGCGGAGAACAAACATAGATATTATGGTAGGGTACGAAACCACCTCAAAGTTATTCTTTCGGATCGATCTATTAAAGAGTTCGTACTAGAATAACACCTTAAGACACAAATCAACCAAAACCCTAATGTCACCTAGATACTCCATTGTCACCTCAAGTATCCGTGGGCATGATTATATGATATGCATCACACAATCTCAGATTCATCCAACCAACACAAAGTACTTCAAAGAGTGCCCAAAAGTTTCTACCGGAGAGTCAAGAACGTGTGCCAACCCCTATGCATAGGTTCATGGGCGGAACCCGCAAGTTGGTCTCCAAAACATACATCAAGTAGCATATGATATCCCATTGTCACCACAGATAAGCACGGCAAGACATACATCAAGTGTTCTCATAAAAGACTCAATCCGATAAGATAACTTCAAGAGGGAAACTCAATTCATCACAAGAGAGTATAGGGGGAGAAACATCATAAGATCCAACTACAATAGCAAAGCTCGGGATACATCAAGATCATGCCATAGAGGGAACACGAGAGAGAGAGAGATCAAACACATAGCTACTGGTGCATACCCTCGGCCCCGAGGGTGAACTACTCCCTCCTCGTCATGGAGAGCGCCGGGAATATGAAGATGGCCACTGGTGATGGGTTCCCCCTCCGGCAGGGTGCCAGAACGGGCTCCCGAGATGTTTTTGGTGGCTACAGAGGCTTGCGGCGGCGGAACTCCCGATCTATCTTGATATTCAATGTTTTTAGGGTACGAGGGAATATATAGGCGAAAGAAGTCGGTCGGGGGGTGCTCGAGGGGTCCACGAGACAGGGGGCCGCGCCCTGTAGGGGGGCTCCCCCTATCTCCTGGGCTCCTTGAGGGTCTTCTGACTTGGTCTCCAAGCCTCCAGGATGATATTCTTCCAAAAAATCACGATGCCGAAGGTTTCATTCCGTTTGGACTCCATTTGATATTCCTGTTCTTCGAGATACTGAAACAGGCAATAAAACAGCAATATGGGTTGGGCCTCCGGTTAATAGGTTAGTCCCAAAAGTAATAAAAAAGTGTATAATAAAGCCCATAATCATTCAAAACAGATAATAAAATAGCATGAATGCTTCATAAATTATAGATATGTTGGAGACGTATCACATTACTTGAGTTTATCCCTCTACATCATGTCATCTTGCTTAATGCGTTACTCTGTTCTTATGAACTTAATACTCTAGATGCATGCTGGATAGCGGTCGATGTGTGAAGTAATAGTAGTAGATGCAGGCAGGAGTCGATCTACTTGTTGCGGACGTGATGCCTATATACATGATCATGCCTAGATAATCTCATAATTATTCGCTTTTCTATCAATTGCTCGACAGTAATTTGTTCACCCACCGTAATACTTATGCTATCGTGAGAGAAGCCTCTAGTGAAACCTATGGCCCCCGGGTCTATATCTTATCATATTTGCTTTCAATCTACTTTTATTTGCATCTTTACTTTCTGCATCTATATTATAAAATACCAAAATTATATTTATCTTATCATACTATCCCTATTAGATCTCACTTTCGCAAGTGTCCGTCAAGGGATTGACAACCCCTTTATCGCGTTGGTTGCGAGTTCTTGTTTGTTTGTGTAGGTTCGTGGGACTTGCGAGGAGCCTCCTACTGGATTGATACCTTGGTTCTCAAAAACTGAGGGAAATACTTACGCTACTATTGCTGCATCACCCTTTCCTCTTCAAGGAAAACCAACGCAAGCTCAAGACATAGCAAGAAGGATTTCTGGCGCCGTTGCCGGGGAGGTCTTCGCTCAAGTCAAGACATACCAAGTACCCATCACAAACTCATCTCCCTCGCATTTACATTATTTGCCATTTGCCTCTCATTTTCCTCTCCCCCACTTCACCCTTGTCATTTTATTCGCCCTCTCTTTCCCATTCTCCTCTCTCTTTTTTGTTGCCTTTTTCTGTTTGCTTGTGTGTTGGATTGCTTGTTGCCATGGCACAAGATAATACCAAATTGTGTGATTTCTCGAATACCAATAATAAGGATTTCCTTAGTACTCCAATTGCTCCTCTTAATGATGTTGAGTCTTGTGAAATCAATACTGCTTTGCTGAATCTTGTTATGAAAGATCACTGCGCCGGCCTTCCTAGTGAAGATGTCGCTACTCATCTAAACAACTTTGTTGATTTGTGTGATATGCAAAATAAGAAAGATACGGATAATGATATTTTTAAATTGAAGTTATTTCCGTTTTCACTTAGAGATCATGCTAAAGTTTGGTTTTCGTCTTTGCCTAGAAATAGTATAGATTCTTGGAACAAGTGCAAAGATGCTTTTATCTCTAAGTATTTTCCTCCCGCTAAGATCATCACTCTTAGGAACGATATTATGAATTTTAAACAACTTTATCATGAGCATGTTGCCCAATCTTGGGAAATAATGAAATTGATGATTCGCAATTGCCCTACTCATGGTTTGAATTTATGGATGATCATACAAAAAATTTATGCCGGTTTGAACTTTGCTTCTTGAAATCTTTTAGATTCGGCCGCCGGAGGCACGTTTATGGAAATCACTTTAGGAGATGCTACAAAACTTCTTGATAATATTATGGCTAATTATTCTCAATGGCACACCGAACGATCTACTAGTAAAAAAGTGCATGCTATAGAAGAAATTAATGTTTTGAGTGGAAAGATGGATGAGCTTATGAGATTGTTTGCTATTAAGAGTTCTTCTATTGATCCCAATGATATGCCTTTATCTACCTTGATTGAGAATAATAATGAATCTATGGATGTAAATTTTGTTGGTAGGAATAATCTTGGAAATAATGCTTATAGAGGAAACCTTAATTCTAGACCGTTCCCTAGTAATTCCTCTAATAATTATGGAAATTCCTACAATAATTCTTATGGTAATTTTAATAAGATGCCCTCTGATTTTGAGAATAGTGTGAAAGAATTTATGATTTCTCAAAAGAATTTTAATGCTTTGCTTGAAGAAAAATTGCTCAAAGTTGATGGTTTGGCTAGGAACGTTGATAGACTTTCGCTTGATGTTGATTCTCTTAAAATTAGATATTCTTCCCCTAATCATGATATCAATGAGTCTCTCAAATTAATGAGAATTTCCATTGACGAGTGCAAGGAAAGAACCGCTAGATTGCGTGCTAAGAAAGATAGCTTTATAAAGGCGTGTTCTTCTAGTTTCCATGAAAATAATGATGAAGATCTTAAAGTTATTGATGTGTCCCCTATTAGATCTTTATTTTCCAATATGAATCTTGATAATGATGGGACTAGAGATGAGTCAGCTTTATTTAGAAGGCGTCCCAAAAATTTGGAGTTTCTAGATCTTGATGCTAAATTTGGTAAAAGTGGGATTGGAGAGGTCATGACTTTAAATAGCATTGAACCCACTATCTCAGATTTCAAGGAATTTGATTATGATAATTGTTCTTTATAAGGTTGTATTTCCTTGTTGCAATCCGTTGTTAATTCTCCACATGCTTATAGTCAAAATAAAGCTTTTACCAAACATGTCGTTAATGCCTTGATGCAATATTTTGATGAAAAACTTAATTTGGAAGTTTCTATACCTAGAAAACTTAATGATGAGTGGGGATCTACTATAAAGATTAGAATTAAAGATCATGAGTGTTTTGCTTTGTGTGATTTGGGTGCTAGTGTTTCCACGATTCCGAAAACTTTATGTGATATTCTAGGTTTTCATGATCTTGATGATTGCTCTTTAATTTGCACCTTGCTGATTACACTATTAAAAAGCCAATGGGAAGGATCAATGATGTCCTTATTGTTGCAAATAGAAATTTGGTGCCCGTTGATTTTATCATTCTTGATATAGGTTGCAATATTTCTTGCCCTATTATTCTTGGTAGACATTTCCTTAGAACGATTGGTGCGATTATTGATATGAAGGAAGGGAATATTAGATTCCAATTTCCATTAAAGAAAAGCATGGAACACTTTCCAAGAAAGAAAGTCAAATTACCTAATGAATCTATCATGCGAGCTACCTATGAATCAAGTGCCAAAGATGGCACTACATAGATCTATCTTCGCTTTTATGCCTAGCTAGGGGCGTTAAACGATAGCGCTAGTTGGGAGGCAACCCAATTTTTCTTTGTGTTTTTTGTTTTTCTTCCTGTTTAGTAATAAATTTTGCATCTACTTTCTGTTTAGATGTGTTTTTATCTTTTAATTAGTGTTTGTGCCAAGTAGAACCTATAGGATAACCTATGATGATAGTTAATT
The DNA here is from genome assembly GCF_018294505.1 of Triticum aestivum. NCBI lineage: Eukaryota > Viridiplantae > Streptophyta > Magnoliopsida > Poales > Poaceae > Triticum > Triticum aestivum. Next base: position 396,528,529 of record NC_057807.1, read on the forward strand.
TGATTCTGCTGAAAAACAGAAACTTTGCGCTCACGAGAAACAATTCAATAAATCACAGAAACGTGCTTTTGCATTGATTATTTTTGATGCTGATCAATAAACAAATTGTCCAGTATGTCCTATTTTGGTAGGATTTTTAGAGTTCCAGAAGTTTGCGTTAGTTACAGATTGCTACAGATTGTTCTGTTTTTGACAGATTCTGTTTTTCGTGTGTTGTTTGCTTATTTTGATGCATCTATGGCTAGTATGTAAGGGTATGAACCATAGAGAACTTGGAATACAGTAGGTTTAACACCAAAATAAATAAAGAATGAGTTCATTACAGTACCTTATGTGGTGGTTTTGTTTTCTTTCACTAACGGAGCTTATAAGATTTCCTGTTGAGTTTTGTGTTGTGAAGTTTTCAAGTGTTGGGTAAAGCTTTTATAGACTATGGGATAAGGAGTGGAAAGAGCCTAAGCTTGGGGATGCCCATGGCACCCCAAGATATTCAAGGATAGCCAAAAGCCTAAGCTTGGGGATGCCCCAGGAAGGCATCCCCTCTTTCGTCTTCGTTCATTGGTAACTTTATTTGGAGCTATATTTTTATTCGCCACATGATATGTGTTTTGCTTGGAGCATCATGTATTATATTAGTATTTGCTTTTTAGTTTACCACAATCATCCTTACTGTACACACCTTTTGGGAGAAGCCTATTTGATTAGAATTTGCTAGAATACTCTATGTGCTTCACTTATATCTTTTAAGCTTGATAGTTTTTGCTCTAGTGCTCTTATATCTTTTAGAGCATGGCGGTGGATTAATTTTGAAGAAATTGCTAGTCTCTCATGCTTCACTTATATTATTTTGAGAGTCTTTTAGAACAGCATGGTATTTTCTTTGGTTATGAATTTGGTCCTAGAATGATGAACATCCAAGTTGGGTATAATAAAAACTATCATAGAAAGTGCATTAAATACTAGGATCAATTTGATGCTTGATAATTGTTTTGAGATATAAAGGTAGTAATGTTAGGGTCATGCTAGTGGATAATTATGAAATTGAGAAATACTTTTGTTGAAGTTGGCAAGTCCCGTAGCATGCATGTATGGTAAAAGTTGCGTGACAAATTTGTTGCATGAGGTGCTCTTTTGATTGTCTTCCTTATTAGTGGCAGTCGGGGGTGGGCGATGGTCTTTTCCTACCAATCTATCCCTCTTGGGGCATGCATAGTAGTACTTTGCTTCGAGGGCTAAGTAGACTTTTGCAATAAGTATATGAGTTCTTTATGACTAATGTGAGTCCATGAATATACGCATACTCATCATTTCACTTTGCTAGCTTTTCTTATTACCGCGCAACTTTCGCCGGTGTTGAACCCATTATTTACCTTCCTCAAAACAGCCACCATACCTACCTATTATGGCATTTCCATAGTCATTCCGAGATATATTGCCATGCAACTTTTCACCGTTCCGTTTACTATGACACTTTTCATTATTGTCATATTGCTCTTTGCACAATCATGTAGTTGACATCGTATTTGTGACAAGGTCACCTTCATAATTTTCATACATGTCGCTCTTGATTCATTGCATATCCCGATACACTGCCGGAGGCATTCATATAGAGTCATATCTTGTTCTAGCTTTGAGTTGTAATTTTTGAGTTGTAAATCAATAAAAGTGTGATGATGTTCTGTAACATCCCAAAAATTTCTCAATTTTGGAATGTTAATAATAAGATATCATTGAGTGAATTGCTATGATTTTCATGGGAAATTAAAACCTTTTTATTATTGTTTCAAATATTTCATCCAATTGCTTTTCTTTTGGACACCTATGAAATATTTTGAAACCAGAAATAAAAATGGAGTGAGAATAAAATGACTTTCTCAAAATGTGGTGGAAGAATATTTTATATGAAGTTCTTTGAATTTTTAATTCCATCCGAACTTGGATCTTAATTGGAGTTTTAGTGCCATTTAAATATTTCCAAAATTATTCAAACAAAAATTTAATGAGAGGAGATAATATGACTTCTCCAATGATATATTTGGAAATGTTTAAAACTGCACAATTATCATTTTGGGAGCTTGCAAAAAAAACTCTAAATTGAATTTTTGAGTAATTAAATTATGTCCTTAAAGAATGAATTGCAGTTTGTGCACACAAATAATTTTATTAAAATCTGAACTATATTTTGCAGGCACCAAATTATAATTATGTGTGTGTGAACATTTGTTTCTTGTATCTAAAGCTTTTCTGCGTAACATAAGTTTTTTTAAAGGAATTAGACCTATTCGTACTTGGCTGAGCCCATCGACAAAAAAAAATGAGCAGGCCAACCAAGGCCCAGCCTGCCTCCATAGGTCGTCTTCCACCTCACGTACAGGAAGAACTCCATGGCTTCCTATGTTCTCTTCTCTCTCTCCCATCAATTCCAATAGCTGTTTCAACTTGCCATAAACACGAAAAGCATTTGGAATTCCATGGAGAACCCATTCACAGAGTTAAAACCCTACTTTAATGCGTTAATTTTCAGAAAACGGCCGCACATCAAGCAGCCATTATTGACGCACTGACCTCACCGTGGGTCTCGTTCACCTGCCCATCCCTGGGCTATATAAGGATCTCAGGAGCTAGCCCTGGACACACCTCTCTATTTTTTTTCGAACCGGGCATGACCCCTTTCCATTGCAAGCGAACGGAAATACAAAGTTCCGGGAAAACAACAGGAGGAAAGGAAAGAGGTGCAGCGAGTTCGGGCATTGCCAGGAAACCCACTGCGTTCGCCCGACATCGAAACGAACGCCATGGGGCGAAAACCTGACAACACCATAATCCCACAACCTGAACTACTACAGTCTATTACAGCAAAAGCTCAACAGAGGAGCCAAATATGAAACGGGTAGCAACAAGGGAACGCTAGCGGCAGCACTGAAATGCAGGCGAGATTGCAAGATCATTCTCCCTCGATCGGTCTTCTTGCCGCCTCGCACATCTTCATCATGCTCACAGTGCTAGACCTGACCATGGCCGCTCCGCTGCGCAGCTCCTTGACTCCATCGCCTTGCTGAAGACCTGCCCAATATATCAAAAAGGAACACATGGAAAACACAATCTCAAACAGCGTCTTGATCTGCTTTTTCTCAAATGTGGCTCGATTTCGAGCCAGCCAGATAGCCCAGCAAACAGCCGCGAGGCCAACAGTATAGTATTTCTTCCCATAGGGAAGGAAAGTATGACACCAGGAGAAGTATTGCCAGTAATTATTAGGGCAGAGGTCAGTCCCTAGTGCCATTCCAACGCAGCGCCAGACCACTCTGGCCACCGGACAAGTGAAAAACAAATGTCGGGAAGACTCAATATTGTCACAGAAGGAACATTTAGGATCCCCAGGCCATTTCCTCTCTTTCATAACTTGCCTAGTCAGAACAGCATCCTGAGATATCTGCCACAGGAAAATTTTGATCTTGAGGGGGATCTTGGCCTTCCAAACCCATCTATAGTGGCAGCCACTAAGTGGATTTTCTAGCCATTTGTACATAGATTTAGTAGAAAATCTACCATTACCATTGAGCCCCCATTACACTTGATCCCCCCCCCCCCGTTCCCAACCGGATACTGTCAATATAACCTCTCATTTCTCCCCATTGCCTCTGAAGATCAGGGTTCAATATCCTTCTAAAGAAGGTGTTGGGAGTCACAGCTTTGACATTTGCAACAGTACAGTCCTGCTCGGTGCAAATGTCGAAAAGCAGGGGGTAACATTCCTGGAACGGCCTATGCCCATTGATGGAATCTTTCCACACTCTAGTTACATCTCCTGAATTAGTTTTGATTTTCCTACCAGCCATATACAGGGTCTTAAATTTAAGAAGGGCTTTCCAGCATAGAGAATCATTAAACCTGGATTCAACCGTAGCCACAGATTTGTTCCTCAAGTATCGAGCACGTACAATTTTCTGCCAAAGGCCATTTTGGGTCTCAAGTTTCCACCACCATTTGACCATCAAGCTAATGTTCTGTTTGCGAAGATCTTTAACTCCTAGACCACCTTTATCACGAGATCTACATATTCTGCCCCATTTGACCAAATGATATCTCCTTTTTTTGTTACAACCTTGCCAGAAAAACTTCCTTCTATGTTTATCAAGCTTTTCAATGAAACTTTTGCTCATAAGCCACATAGACATATGATACAAGGATATTTGGGTGACAACTGAATCCAACAGAGTCAGTCTGCCCCCCATGGATGCAACATTACCGATCCAGGCCTCGAATCTTTTAAGGTATTTGGCCACTATGAACTCCCAGTCAGAATCTCTAAGGGTGGAATAACTAACAGGCATACCGAGGTATTTGATGGGGAAGCTACCCACATCACAGTTAAACAACTCAGCATAGTATTTCAGCGTGCTCTCATCGCCTCCCACAGTGAAAATCTCACTCTTCTGATAGTTCACTTTAAGTCCAGACATAAGCTCGAAGATGTACAACAGTAACTTCAGGTTTACTGCCTTATCAACATCGTGTTCCAGGCAGATAATAGTGTCGTTAGCATATTGGAGTACCGCAACTCCATTAGGGATGAGATCCGAAGCTAAACCCACCAGCAAGTTATTGTTTTGGGCATTGGTGATCATCTTCGCAAGACAATCAGCCGCTAGATTGAACAGGAAAGGGGAGTGAGGATCCCCCTGTCGCACACCCTTAGCACTCTGAAAGTAAGGACCAACCTGATTATTAAGTTTGATACTTACAGTACCATTGTGCAGGATCTGTTTGATCCACTTGCACCATGTGTCACTGAAACCTCGTAGTTTATTACAATCTAACAAAAAGTCCCAGTTCACCTTATCATACGCTCTCTCAAAGTCAAGTTTCAGGACCACCCCTACCCTCTTTTTTACATGGGTATAATTCAGAATCTCATGTAGCGACAACACCCCGTCCATAATGCTTCTTCCTTTGATAAAAGCATTTTGAGTCGAGCTAATGAGCTTATCAGCGTATCTCTCCACTCGCGGATCCAAAACTTTAGTAATAACCTTGTATGGGCATCTCAGAAGACAGATAGGCCTAAATTGTTGGATTTTATCCGCGCCTGCAGATTTGGGTAAAAGGGTGATCACCCCATAGTTCAAACGTTGGACATCCAAAGTACCATTATGAAAGCACTCAAACAACCTCATAAGGTCCTCTTTAACAATGTCCCAGCACACCTGATAGAATTCAACAGGAATGTTGTCAGGTACACCTCTCTATTTCCCTCAAAAAATTACGCGAAGTTTGTGCCCCAGCTTTTTCTTAATCCTTCGTCGGAGTTCACGCAACACCGTTGAGTCCGACGAGGATTTCATCGCCGTAAGAACCTCCCCGGTCCTCTGATTTCCTTGTTTATTTGTACTTGACTCTTGTGCATTTTATACGCACACTATTTCACTTAGGGACGCCTCATCGCGAGCACACGACGACAAGGAAGCTCCGCCGGTGCCTGTCCTACTTCAGCCACCACCCACGGGCGCCCCTGACCCCCATTGTTTTCTTCGCCCCTTTGTCAGGAACGGAGACAGGAACCAGCTCGTGCACGACCTAGCCGCGCGCCGCCGCCCCGACCAACTCCGGCGACCGGACCATCTCTCCCCGGTGAGCAATCTCCCTTCCATCGCTCGATCCATCAGGCAATGATCTTTGTGTTGTTAAACAAGAAAATAGGTATCCACCAATCACGGTTTTGACACGTGGCTGCTCAAAGTTAATCCCGTAACTCAGTTTTCAGAAAATACTCAAACGTCGGAAAATCATATCTCCCAAACCGTATGTCCGATTTCGATAAATAAGATATCCCCAGATTCGTTGGAACATCTATTTTATTATAAAAAATTAAAATCTCACCTTTGATCAAACTAAAATTTAATTTTGATTTAAATACGAATTTGAGTAATTTTGCTATATCTTTTATTCTGTAAATCAGATAAAAGTATTTTATATATTAAAATTGGACCTTAGGACCTGACCTTTCTGTTAGAACTCATTGCATAAATTTTTAGCAATGTTTAGTTGATGTTTTAACATCAACATCTTAGTTTGACCTTCTTTGATGATCGTTTAATAACTTCGTTAAAATAAAATTTGTCTATAGGATTGATCCGTAGGGAACCTCTCTGATCATTTTGTATCACCACAAAACTTTGGAGTTACAAGATTACAAATTTAATTCTTTATCTTGAAATGCATGCCATACCCATTCCGTTTAACCAAGTCAAATATTCCGAACAACCCATTATGAAATTGTCGCAGAATCTTGCCTCACAACCCTCATTTTACCAAACCATGATCTTCACATTGTACCAATTTGATCCGACCCTGAAATATGATCTATGTCATATTTTCGATCAAGCCAACATGGTCCTATCTCAACCCTACCACGTCATAGTAACTAGCTTAGTAATAGTAAAAACGAAATAATTTGTATTGTGAATTTGTATCTTTTATTTGGATCTTCATTTACAATTGTTGTGTGTTGAATTATTTTCTTGTATCGTTAGATATATCGTAAGGTGAAGGAGAGACGACTCGAAGTAGAATATATCAACTTCAAGAGTCAGGCAAGATGCAAATTGATCATGCTTCGACCTATATTTTCATACTATGCATATCTCTTTAAATTTTAATGCTATGCATGTTTTATAAAGGTTTTGCAAAGTATTATTTATAGCTAGAGCCATAGGTTCAAGACTGACCACCATGCTTGGCCACGCTTGCACAAAATGGGTGGGATGAAAAAAAAAACTTATTTTAAACCTTCAAACTTGCTCTCTTTTTGGAGCAATGTTTGTGAAACTATTTTGAAAAGAAAAGTTATTTATATATTATTTTACATCTGCTCCCTGGGCGGAATGGTATTGATGGGAGTGTCTACAAGTGATTGCGCCCATCGAGGTCTTGCAGTGAATGCGCCCGATTGGGGTCTTGCACACAGGTTTTTGGTGGGGACCTCCGTCCAGGGGACTGAGATCTTCCAAGTACAGTTTGATGTAGCTTCCAGTACAGCCACATGCTACTATGGGCTCTGGCTTAGCTTAGTACTAACGGGAAACCCTACCCCAGGACCGCCATCGGAGAGAGGCCTTCGTGCCGAAGTTGCGGGCGGCTTGGTGGTATAGGGGGCTGTTACGGAAAGGCTTCGTCACAATCTCCTCCTAGTCGTACACCCAAGTGTGTCACGATAAATGGGGTTGGTTGTGTCATGTGGGGAACGTGTACGACCTCTGCAGAGGGTTAAACCTAATCGATTAGCCGTGCCCCCGGTTACGGGCAAATTTGAGCAATTGAAGACTTGGACTGAAGAAGAATATCCCCTCTCTTTTCTAAAACATCTGTTTTAAGGGTTAAAGTTGAGGAATGAGCACAGTGAATGTGTTTCACTTCAACCTTATGTATGTTTTAAAACTATTTTGGAGAATGAGCACTGGTGCGTATATCCAAGTGTCTCACTCCTACCTTTTAAACTAAAAACTATTTTTTTATTTCAAAAGAACTTTACAAAATTTAGTATAGAAGAAAATTGGCTTTATGCAAATGAAACCTCCACCGATACTTACCCTGCATATATATTCTGTTAAACTTTCCTTTGCAACTTGCGAGTACATTCCATGTACTCGCCTGCACCTCTCATGTGCAGATCTTGACAGATTAAAGGATGATAGGGTTATGGTCTACACTCAACGAGCCCAGTGGCGTTGATGGATCCCTAACTTAGCGACTACGTATTATTCCGTTGTATTATGTGCCAGCATTGAGTTGTGCCGATGATATGTATTTGTTTAATTCTGGATGTACTATTGTAGTAAAATGATGTATGTTTTACTGATGTTCATTTTTATTATTGTGTGTGCTAGCTATGATCCAGGGATAGCACAGTAAGCACAGAGACTTGGATTTTACTAAATCCGAGTCATGACATCTTCATTATTAGAGCATTGTCCCAGTGAGGAAAGGATGATGAAGACAATGATTCCCCCACAAGTCGGGATGAGACTTCGGACTTTATAAGAATAAAAGAGGCCAAAGAAGCCCACCAAAAAGAAAAGAAAAAGGAAAGAAAAAAAGGGAAAAGAAAAAAGAAAAAAAAGAAAAAAGAAAAAGAAAATAAATAAAATGAGAGAAAAAGAGAGAAGGGACAATTGCTACTATCTCTTTTTTCACACTTGTGCTTCAAAGTAGAACCATGATCTTCATGATAGAGAGTCTCCTATGTTGTCACTTTCATATACTAGTGAGAATTTTCCATTATAGAACTTGACTTGTATATTCTAATGATGGGCTTCCTCAAATTGCCCTAGGTCTTCGTGAGCATTCAAGTTGGATGCACACCCACTTAGTTTCTTTTGTTGAGTTTTCATACATTTATAGCTCCAGTGCATCCGTTGCATGGCAATCCCTACTCACTCACATTGATATCTATTGATGGGCATCTCCATAGCCCGTTGATACGCCTAGTTGATGTGAGACTATCTTCTCCCTCTTTTTGTCCTCACAACCACCACAATAGACCACCATAGTGCTATGTCCATGGCTTGCGCTCATGTATTGCGTACGAGTTGAAAAAAGCTGAAGCGCGTTAAAAAGTATGAACCAATTGCTCGGCTCGTCATCGGGGTTGTGCATGATGGGAGTATTTTGTGTAATGAAAATGAAGCATGGCCTAACTATATGATTTTGTAGGGATAAGCTTTCTTTGGCTATGTTATTTTGATAGGACATGATTATTTGTTAGTATGCTTTGAAGCATTATTATTTTTATGTTTTGTAAGCTTTTATCTTGAATTATTTGGATCGGAACATTCATGCCACAATAGAGAAAATTACATTGAGAATTATGATAGGTAGCATTCCACATCAAAAATTTTGTTTTATCATTTACCTACTCAAGGACGAGTAGAAATTAAGCTTGGGGGTGCTTGATACGTCTCCAACGTATCTATAATTTTTGATTGTTCCATGCTATTATAGTACCTATTTTGGATGTTTATGGGCTTTATTTTACACATTATTATCATTTTGGGGACTAACCTACTAACGGGAGGCCCGGCCTATATTGCTATTTTTTTTGCCTATTTTAGTATTTCGAAGAAAAGGAATTTCAAACGGAGTCCAAACGGAATGAAACCTCCGGAAGCGTGATTTTTGGAACGAACGTGATCCAAAGGACTTGGAGTGCAAGTCAAGAAGCAGCCGAGGCGGCCACGAGAGGGTAGGGCGCGCCCCCTGTCTCATGGGCCCCTCGGGCGGCCACCGACGTACTTCTTCCTATATAAGCCTATGTACCCCCAAAAACATCCAGAGAGCCACCGAAGAAATATTTCCGCCACCGTAACCTTTTGTATCCGCGAGATCCCATCTTGGAGCCATCGCCGGTGTTCTGTCGGAGGGGGAATCCACCATGGAGGGCTTCTACATCAACACTATAGCCCTTCCGATGAGTTGTGAGTAGTTTACCACAGACCTTCGGGTCCATAGTTATTAGCTAGATGGATTCTTCTCTCTTTTTGGATCTCAATACAATGTTCTCCCCCTCTCTTGTGGGGATCTATTCGATGTAAACTCTTTTTGCGGTGTGTTTGTCGAGATCCGATGAATTGTGGGTTTATGATCAAGTTTATCTATGAATAATATTTAATTCTTCTCTGAATTCTTTTATGTATGATTGAGTTACCTTTGCAAGTCTCTTCGAATTATCGGTTTGGTTTGGCCTACTAGATTGATCTTTCTTGCCATGGGAGAAGTGCTTAGCTTTGGGTTCAATCTTGCGGTGTTCTTACCCAGTGACAAAAAGGGTTGCAAGACATGTATTGTATTGTTGCCATCGAGGATAAAAATATGGGGTTTATATCATATTGCTTGAGTTATCCCTCTACATCATGTCATCTTGCTTAATGCGTTACTCTGTTCTTATGGACTTAATACTCTAGATGCATGCTGGATAGCGGTCGATGTGTGGAGTAATAGTAGTAGATGCAGGCAAGAGTCGGTCTACTTGTTGCGGACGTGATGCCTATATACATGATCATGCCTAGATAATCTCATAATTATTCGCTTTTCTATCAATTGCTCGACAGTAATTTGTTCACCGACCGTAATACTTATGCTATCTTGAGAGAAGCCTCTAGTAAAACCTATGGCCCCCGGGTCTATCTCTTATCATATTTGCTTCCAATCTACTTTCATTTGCATCTTTACTTTCTGCATCTATATTATAAAATACCAAAATATATTTATCTTATCATACTATCTCTATTAGATCTCACTTTCGCAAGTGGCCGTGAAGGGATTCACAACCCCTTTATCGCGTTGGTTGTGAGTTCTTTGTTTGTTTGTGTAGGTTCGTGGGACTTGTGAGGAGCCTCCTACTGGATTGATACCTTGGTTCTCAAAAACTGAGGGAAATACTTACGCTACTATTGTTGCATCATCCTTTCCTCTTCAAGGAAAACCAACGCAAACTCAAGACGTAGCAGAACATAGAAATTTCAAGAATTTCCTACGCACATGCAAGATCTATCTAGGTGATGCATAGCAACGAGCGGGGAGAGTGTGTCCACGTACCCTCGTAGACCGAAAGTGGAAGCGTTATATCAACGTGGTTCATGTAGTCGTACGTCTTCACGATCCGACCGATCTCAGCACCGAACGTACGGCACCTCCGTGTTCAGCACACATTTAGCTTGATGACGTCCCTCGTACTCTTGATCCAGTTGAGGCCGAGGGAGAGTTCCGCCAACACGACGGCGTGGCGACGGTGATGATGAAGTTACCGGCGCAGGGCTTCGCCTAAGCACTACGACGATATGACCGAGGTGGAATATGGTGGAGGGGGGCACCACACATGGCTAAACAATCAACTTGTGTGTTTATGGGGTGCCCCCCTCCCCCGTATATAAAGGAGTGGAGGAGGGGTAGGGTCGGCCTCATGAGGCATGCCCAAGGGGGGATTCCTACTCCTAGTAGTAGGTTTCCCCTCTTCCCTAGTTGGAGTAGGAGAAGAACGAAGAGGGAGAGGGAGAGAAGGAAAGCCCCCCCCCCCAAATTTGGATTGAGCTTGGGGGGAGCGTGCCTACCACTTGGCCGCCTCCTCCTCTCTTCCATCATGGCACATTAAGGCCTATTAACTCCTCGGGGGGTTCTGGTAACCTCCCGGTACTCCAGAAAATGTCCGAACTCATCTGAAACCTTTCTGTTGTCCAAACATAGCCTTCCAATATATCAATCTTCATGTATCGACCATTTCGAGACTCCTCGTCATGTCCGTGATCACATTCGGGACTCCGAACTACCTTCGATACATCAAAACACATAAACTCATAATACCGATCGTCATCGAACGTTAAGCGTGCGGACCCTACGGGTTTGAGAACTATGTATACATGACTGAGACTCATCTCCAATCAATAACCAATAGCGGAACCTGGATGCTCATATTGGCTCCCACATATTCTACGAAGATCTTTATCGGTTAAACCGCATAACAACATACGTTGTTCCCTTTGTCATCAGTATGTTACTTGTCCGAGATTTGATCGTCAGTATCACCATACCTAGTTCAATCTCGTTACCGGCAAGTCTCTTTACTCGTTCCGTAATGCATCATCCCATGACTAACTCATTAGTCACATTGCTTGCAAGGCTTATAGTGATGTGCATTACTGAGAGGGCCCAGAGATACCTCTCCGAAAGACGGAGTGACAAATCCTAATCTCGATATATGCCAACCCAACAAACACCATCGGAGACACCTATAGAGTATATTTATAATCACACAGTTACGTTGTGACGTTTGATAGCACACTAAGTGTTCCTCCGGTATTCGGGAGTTACATAATCTCATAGTCATAGGAACATGTATAAGTCATGAAGAAAGCAATAGCAATAAACTAAACGATCATGATGCTAAGCTAACGGATGGGTCATGTCCATCACATCATTCTCCTAATGATGTGATCCCATTCATCAAATGACAACACATGCCTATGGTCAGGAAACATAACCATCTTTGATTAACGAGCTAGTCAAGTAGAGGCATACTAGGGACACTTTGTTTTGTCTATGTATTCACACATGTACGAAGTTTCCGGTTAATACAAATCTAGCATGAACAATAAAATTTATCATGATATAAGGAAATATAAATAACAACTTTATTATTGCCTCTAGGGCATATTTCCTTCAGTCTCCCACTTGCACTAGAGTCAGTAATCTAGTTCACATTGCCATGTGATTTAACACCAATAGTTCACATATGTATGTGACCAACACCCAAAGGGTTTACTAGAGTCAATAATCTAGTTCACATTGCCATGTGATTTAACACCAATAGTTCACATATGTATGTGACCAACACCCAAAGGGTTTACTAGAGTCAATAATCTAGTTCACATCGCCATGTGATTAACACCCAAAGAGTACTAAGGTGTGATCATGTTTTGCTCGTGAGAGAAGTTTAGTCAATGGGTCTGTCACATTCAGATCCATATGTATTTTGCAAATATTCTATGTCTACAATGCTCTACATGGAGCTACTCTAGCTAATTTCTCCCACTTTTAATATGTATCCAGATTCGGACTTAGAGTCATCTGGATCGGTGTAAAAGCTTGCATTGACGTAACTCTTCACGATGAACTCTTTATCACCTCCATAGCCGAGAAATACTTCATTAGTCCTCTTAGGTAACTAAGGATAACTTTGACCGCTATACAATGATCCACTCCTGGATCACTATCGTACCCCTTTCCCAAACTCATAGTAAGGCACACAACTGGTCTGGTACATAGCATGGCATACTTTATAAAACCTATGACTGAGGCATAGGGAATGACTTCATTCTCTTTCTATCTTCTGTCGTGGTCGGGCTTTGAGTCTTACTCAACTTTACACCTTGTAATACAGGCAAGAACTCTTTCTTTGACTGATCCATTTTGAACTCTTTCAAAACCTTGTCAAGGTAGATACTCATTGAAAAAAAACTTATCAAGCGTCTTGATCTATCTCTATAGATCTTGATGCCCTATATGTAAGCAGCTTCATTGAGATCTTTCTTTGAAAATCTCCTTTATGATTTCCAAAAAATTCTAAATCATTTCTGATCAACAATATGTCATTCACATATACTTATCAGAAAGGCTGTAGTGCTCCCACTCACTTTCTTGTAAATACAGGCTTCACTACAAGTCTGTATAAAACCATATGCTTTGATCACACTATCAAAGCGTTTATTCCAACTCCGAGAGGCTTGCACCAGTCCATAAATGGATCGCTGGAGCTTGCACACTTTGTTAGAATCCTTTGGATCGACAAAACCTTCTGGTTGCATCATATACAACTCTTCTTCCAGAAATCCCTTCAGGAATGCAGTTTTGACATCCATTTGCCAAATTTCATAATCATAAAATGCGGCAATTGCTAACATGATTCGGACAGACTTAAGCATCGCTACGGGTGAGAAAGTCTCATCGTAGTCAACTCCTTGAACTTGTCGAAAACCTTTTGCAACAAGTCAAGCTTTGTAGACAGTAACATTACCGTCAACGTCAGTCTTCTTCTTGAAGATCCATTTATTCTCGATGGCTTGCCGATCATCGGGTAAGTCAACCAAAGTCCACACTTTGTTCTCATACATGGATCCCATCTCAGATTTCATGGCCTCTAGCCATTTCGCGGAATATGGGCTCATCATCGCTTCCTCATAGTTCGTAGGTTCGTTATGGTCTATTAACATGACGTCCAGAACAGGATTACTATATCACTCCGGTGTGGATCTTACTCTGGTTGACCTACGAGGTTTGGTAGTAACTTGATCTGAAGTTTTATGATCACTATCATTAGCTTCCTCACTAATTGGTGTAGGAATCACTAGAACTGATTTATTTGATGAACTATTTTCCAATTCGGGAGCGGGTACAATTACCTCATCAAGTTCTACTTTCCCCCCACTCACTTCTTTCGAGAGAAACTCCTTCTGTAGAAAGGATCCATTCTTAGCAACGAAAATCTTGCCTTTGGATCTGTGATAGAAGGTGTACCCAACAGTCTCCTTTGGGTATCCTATGAAGACACATTTCTCTGATTTGGGTTCGAGCTTATCAGGTTGAAGCTTTTTCACATAAGCATGCAGCCCCAAACTTTTAGAAATGACAACTTGGGTTTCTTGCCAAACCATAGTTCATAAGGCGTCGTCTCAACGGATTTAGATGGTGCCCTATTTAACATGAATGCAGTTGTCTCTAATGCATAAACCCAAAATGATAGTGGTAAATCGGTAAGAGACATCATAGATCGCAACACATCCAATAAAGTGTGGTTACGACTTTCGGACACACCATTATGCTGTGGTGTTCCAGGTGGCGTGAGCTGTGAAACTATTCCACATTGTTTTAAATGAAGGCCAAACTCATAACTCAAAAATTCTCCTCCACAATCAGATCGTAGAAACTTTATTTTCTTGTTACGATGATTCTCCACTTCACTCTAAAATTCTTTGAACTTTTCAAATGTTTCAGACTTGTGTTTCATTAAGTAGATATACCCATATCTGCTCAAATCATCTGTGAAGGTCAGAAAATAATGATACCCACCACGAGCATCAACACTCATTGGATCGCATACATCGATATGTATTCTTTCCAATAAGTCACTAGCTCGTTCCATTGTTCCGGATAATGGAGTTTTAGTCATCTTGCCCATAAGGCACGGCTCGCAAGCATCAAATGATTCATAATTAAGTGATACCGAAAGTCCATCAGCATGGAGTTTCTTCATGCGCTTTACACCAATATGACCCAAATGACAGTGCCACAAATAAGTTGCACTATTATTATAAACTTTGCATCTTTTGGCATCAATACTATGAATATGTGTATGACCATGATCGAGATTTAATAAACCATCAACATTGGGTGTATGACCAGAAGGTTTTATTCATGTGAAAGTGCAACTATCCCTAGGTGGTTTTGGTAATTCATAACAACATATAGCTCATTGAGCTAATGCTATTCCAAGACTAATATTTTAGGAAAGCTCAATGAATGGCATGGCATGGATGATGAAAGTGGATCCCTCAAAATACTAAGGATAAAGGATTGGCTCAAGCTCATTAGCTCAAGACTCTTCATTTTATATTTTAGTGATCCAAGATCACATTGAGTCTATAGGAAAAGCCAATACTATCAAGGAGGGATGAGGTGTTGCTTAATGAGCCTCTTGCTTCATGTGCTTAGTGATATGCTCCAAAACCCTCAGCTACTTTCTCACATCCACAAATGACCTAAACCCAAAGCCAAAATCGGTCACACCGATTCTTCCTATCCGGCGCCACCGAGTTCAAATGTCATAGCCACTGCCACAAACCCTAGGCAAATCGGTTCTACCGATATGGATCTCGGTCTCACCGATATGGGATTGTAATCTTTCTGTTTCCCTTCGTAACGTTTCGCTCAAACCGAAGTGAGCGATCGGTCCCACCGAGATTGCAATGTAAACTCTTTGTTTCCCTTTTGTAACATTTCGGTCTCACCAAAAAGAGCAAATCAGTCCCACCAAGTTTACCTGACCAACTCTCTGGTTAGCTAATTACCAAAATCGGTCTCACCGAGTTTGTGTAATCGGTCTTACCGATATTACTTTATGCCCTAACCCTAACCAAATCGGTCTCACTGAGTTGCATGTCAGTCCCACCGAAAATCACTAACGGTCACTAGGTTTACTAAATTGGTCCGACCGAGTCTGTTGAATCGGTCCCACCGAGTTTGGTAAATTGTGTGTAACGGTTAGATTTTGTGTGGAGGCTATATATACCCCTCCACCTCCTCTTCATTCGTGGAGAGAGCCATCAGACTAAACCTACACTTCCAACTTACCATTTCTGAGAAAGAACCACCTACTCATGTGTTGAGGCCAAGATATTCCATTCCTACCATATGAATCTTGATCTCCAGCCTTCCCCAAGTTGCTTTCCACTCAGATCCAAATCCTATGAGAGAGAGTTGAGTGTTGGGGAGACTATCATTTGAAGCACACGATCAAGAAGTTCATCATCAACGCACCATTTGTTACTTCTTGGAGAGTGGTGTCTCCTAGATTGGCTAGGTGTCACTTGGGAGCCTCCGACAAAGATTGTGGAGTTGAACCAAGGAGTTTGTAAGGGCAAGGAGATCTCCTACTTTGTGAAGATCTACCGCTAGTGAGGCAAGTCCTTCGTGGGCGACGGCCATGGTGGGATAGACAAGGTTGCTTCTTCGTGGACCCTTCTTCGGTGGAGCCCTCCGTGGACTCGCGCAACCGTTACCCTTCCTGGGTTGAAGTCTCCATCAACGTGGATGTACGATAGCACCACCTATCGGAACCACGCCAAAAACATCCGTGTCTCCAACTGCGTTTGAATCCTCCAAACCCTTCCCTTTACTTTCTTGCAAGTTGCATGCTTTAATTTCCGCTGCCTATATACTCTTTGCATGCTTGCTTGAATTGTGTGATGATTGCTTGACTTGTCCTAAGATAACTAAAATCTGCCAAACTCTAAAATTGGGAAAAGGTTAAGTTTTTAATTGGTCAAGTAGTCTAATCACCCCCCCCCCCTCTAGACATACTTCAAGGTCCTACAAGTGGTATCAGAGCTTTGGTCTCCATTTGCTTTGATTTCCATAGCTTTTGGTGGTCATAGCCTTGGTTTCACAACCTAGGAGAGTATGGCGTCTAGCGAGGGAAATTATCACCGTAGAGGTCCTTACTTTGATGCTACTAATTTTGCTAGTTGGAAGCATAAGATGAAAATGCATATTCTCGGACATAACCCCGCCGTTTGGGCTATTATTTGTATTGGCTTGCAAGGTGAATTCTTTGATGGGAGAGAGCCGAACCGTGAAGCTAATGCGGAAGAATTGAAGATGCTGCAATACAACGCTCAAGCTTGTGATATCATCTTCAACGGATTGTGCCCCGAAGAATTCAACAAAATCAGCCGTCTTGAGAATGCAAAGGAAATTTGGGACACTTTGATTGATATGCACGAAGGTACCGAATCCGTCAAGGAATCCAAGTTGGATATGCTCCAAAGTCAGCTTGACAAGTTCAAAATGAAGGATGGTGAAGGTGTCGCTGAAATGTACTCTAGGTTTGCTCTTATTACAAATGAGATTGCCGGCTTAGGGAGTGAAGAGATGACCGGCAGATTCATCATCAAGAAGATCCTAAGAGCATTGGATGGAAAGTATGATACCGTGTGCACATTGATCCAAATGATGCCAAACTACAAAGATCTCAAGCCAACGGAAGTCATTGGAAGGATTGTTGCTCATGAGATGTCACTCAAGGATAAGGAGGAACTTCACAACAAGTCAAGTGGTGCTTACAAAGCCTCAAGTGAATCCCCCACATCATCAAGTGAGAAACAAACCTTCAATGAAGAATTGAGCTTAATGGTGAAGAACTTCAACAAATTCTACAAGAGTAGAAGCAAATAAAGAAGCTCCAAGTCAAGGTCTTACCATGACAAAAGATCTTGCAGTCGAGAGCGCAATTGCTACAATTGTGGGAGGCCTGGACACTATTCCAATGAGTGTACGGCACCCTACAAAATAAGAGAAGATTCTCCAAAAAGAAGAAGCAAAAGAGAAGAATCACCACCAAGAGAGAGAAGGAGTAGAGATGATCGTTATGAACGAAGATCCTCACGAAGAAGCAAAGATTAGGAAAGGAAGGACAAGTCATCAAGGAGCTACACAAAACGAAGACATCAAGCTCATGTTGGTGAATGGGTTTCCGGCTCCGACTCCGACAAACACTCCGAGAGAAGCTATCACTCCGACTCCGAATATACTCAAGATGAAGGTGTTGCCGGTCTAGCACTTGTGTCAACCAACTCCTACGACATATTTGATTCACCAAATGAAGGAATTGAAGATGCTTCATGGCCAAAGGTCTAAAGGTAACACATCCTGAGTATGTTGATTTCAATAGTGATGAAGATGACTTGCTTGTGGATGATGATGTACTTGTTGACAACTCTAGTGATGAATACTATGATGAAACGCCAATTAATCATGCTAATCAAGATAAAACGAATGACAATGATAAGGAGAAGATTGAGCTTCTAACTAAATAACTAAACACTCTTAAGTTAGCTCATGAAACTATCTTTGAAAATCATCGAGAACTTTTAAGGGCTCATGAGAAGTTACGCTTTGAAAAGCTCAATCTTGAGCAAGAGCATGAGTTCTTAAAAGCAATCAATGATGATCTTCGTAAGAAAAGTTCTTCTTACATTGCCAAGCGTTTACTCCTATCTACTTACATGCCTCAAGTCAAGTCTAGTAACAAGTACAAGAAAGATACTTCCTCTAGTAGTAACAATAATAATGTCAAATCCAATATTGTTGCTTCTAGTAGTTCTCTTGATTCCACTAATGATTCTCTTAGCCAAGTTACACTTGAGCAAGAAAATAGCTTATTGAAGGGAATTATAGAGAAAGGTGTTTACAAGAGCCTTGCCGGGAGTAAGCAATTCGAGGAAATTGTACGCAAGCAAGGAAGGCACCGGAAGAATCAAGGTGTTGGTTTTGAACGAAATTTCAATGCCAATGGAGTTGAGTGGGAAGAAGATCAATACCCCAAGACGAAGTTTGTTCCTCAACAAGAGAAGTATGATCCTACTTCCTTCAAGGGAACACAAGCTCAAGATGATCTTCCACCACAAGACCATAAAGGCAAGTACAAGCTTCAAGAAGAGATTGATGAATTTTAAGAAGCACCTAAGGTCTCGGTCAAGTGGATTCCCAAGACTACGTCAAGTTCTACTTCATCAAGTACAACTACAACTCCAAGGATTCCCATCAAGATGATGTGGATCCCGAAGAAGAAGAACTAGAGAGTTCTTGAGGGTGACTCCGCCAACATTCTTCACTCATATTATTATGGCAAGGACAAGTGCAATCAACCTCCACATCTTGCACTAGTTCAAGGAGTCACAAACCCTCATGTTGGTAAGGCAAGGAACAAGGTAACCTAATGTTTTCATGGACATCATCTTGTGTGTGCATCACTCTATGTCTATGGATATTCTTGTTTGTTCCTTGTGGGACTAACCCATGTAGGTATGTTGAAAGTGCAACTCACTCCAATGGATTGCTCCAAATGATCTACATCAACATTGAGCATCCACATCTTCAACACCTACATGAAGTCATCATCGACAAAACCCAAGGTTAGTTCATCCCTCTAAAAGTGGATCTCACATCTAGGGGGAGCTTAACTCTAAGACTTGAGTCAAAGCAACTCTAATGGTGTGAACACATCAATGCATTATGTAAAAGTGGTAACCCCACTTGAGCTTAAACGATGAGTATGACCTATGATCAAATGTTTATCATTTGACTCCTAAGTCAATATACTCATATATAGATGACCTAGTCATCGCCAATTATTTGATAGATGCTAGAATTGGTTGTGCATGCTTTGCCACATATTTCATTTGTCATCTTATTGTGTGAGCATGTTGGTGCATATTTTACTCATTCAAGAACATCCACTTGTTGTTTTGATTGTTTGGTTCTTCCTTCTTTTGGCCAAGTGGATGGACAAGAATGCCTAAGAACTTTCTCTAGCTATCTATGCTTTTCTCGTCTCAAACTATATTCATGCTACATCACAAAATTTGATCAAGTCAGATTCGAACCACTCTGTGTGAGGAGCACTCGGAGTCCCCGATTCGTCATAGACTTAAACTTCCAAAACTTCTTTGTGATTCTTGGTCTGACCGATTCCTCCATTTCGGTCCAACCGAGATCACTAAGTCGATCTAGGTTTTCAATCTCGGTGCAACCGATTTGAACTTTTCGGTCACACCGAGTTGCTGTAACTGAACACAGTTATGCATCTCGGTGCCACCGAGTTGTTCCACTCAGTCACACCGACAGGGTCAGGCTATATATAGTCATAGGCAAAATTTGGAAATTTCTCTGAACCCCTTCACCCGCGCAATAGCTCGCTCTGCCTCCAAGGTCTCCGGATCGTCTCCTCGTCGCCAGCCGCCTCCTGTCGCTGGTCTCCGCCGCCGTCAACGGAATTCAACCCAGCCGTTGCCACCATAGCGAGTTCATCGCCAAGCTAGGTTATGGACTCGATCACTGTGCTATCCTTGTCCGATTCCTAGCACATTGTGTTCTTATTGATTCTTGCCACGATTGAAACACTCCGATCCAGTCAATACAATCCGTAGATTAGATGAGATTTGAAAATTTAGGGTTAGGTTTCCGCCGAAACCATCTCGGACCCACCGAGTTGAAAAACTCGGTCCCGCCGATTTGGCTTATGCCATTGCACTAGTAACTCTCGGTCTGACCGAGAATTGCTAATCGGTGTGACCGATTTTAGGACTTTGTGAAACCCTAGCAGTCTCGGTGCCACCGAACTGTGACTCGGTCCAACCGAGTTTATCAGTTTAGGTTCCAAAACTGCTTCGGTATCACCGAGTTTGAAAATCGGTTGATCCGAAATGCTTTCTGTGGAAAACTAAAACTGAATTTTTGAATCATTATTTTGCAAAACTCTCTGCATTTTGTGATGCTCATCCACTCCATCTCATCTATAACTCTTCACAGGGTCAGCAGTCAGAGTTTGCAGCATGTCAGACCAGAGTGACAGTCAGAACAGGTCAGAAGGGCAGATGCAAATGAGTGAGGGCACTAGTCCCTCCAGCACTTCAGATGAAGGCAGCAGGAGCACTCCTAGCGACCTGCCTAAGGCTGCTACCAGGCAAAGGAAGAAGAGAACTTCAGACTCTGAAGATGAGGATTATAGAGCTGAAGAGGATGAAGCTACTTCCAAGAAGGTAGTGCACAAGAAGGTGCTTAGTTCAACTGTAGTAAAGCCAGGCATGAAGATCAAAAGGCCTGCAGAGAGACAACCAATGTCCAAAGCCAGAGCATCAACTCAATTGCCTAAGATGCCTGAAGAGCCAGCTGCTGAAGGAAAGAAAAGGAAGGAAAGGGTCAAGAAGACCATGGCCAGAGTTGTTGGGCAACCTTCCATGATGGAAGAAGAAGAGCTTGCTACACCAGCACCAAAGGCACCAAAGCTTATGGGAGATGCTATTAGATTAGGCACTGCAACATCTAAGCCCAAGGAAGCACCCAAAGCTTCCCCCAAGGCCAAGTCTGCACCAAAGAGGAATACCAGGAGTATTCCAGCTGCTGAGAAGAACAAGGCCCCAGTGCCTGAGGTTGCTGAGGAGGAAGATGAAGAAGGACAAGTTCTGAGGAAGCTCAAGCCAAAGATACCAGACCATAATGATGCCCATCCTGTAGCTGAGGACATGAACATCAGAAAAGATTCAGGGTTGAGGCTATGGAGGATGGCAGATCCATATGCCACAAGGAGAAGAACTGATGTTGATTATAGGTTCCATACAAAGGAACAACAGGACTTCTATGAGACAATCTTGATGGACAAAAAGCCCATTGTGTGTGATATGAGGTGGGTCGACTGGACCTACATGAAGCAGAATGAAGAACACTATCCAGGAGTTAAAGACAGTTTTGTTGCTTGTGAGTTGCTGATTTTGTTGGGCAGAAGCTCACAAACTGGAATGATGAACTCGTTATGCAATTCTACTCCACAGCACACTTCTATCCAGATGGAAGGATAGTTTGGATGTCTGAAGGTACAAGGTACCAGTCAACTATTGAGGAATGGGCAAATCTGATAAATGCCCCAAAGGAAAATGATCATGACCTAGATGTATATGCAAAGAAGAAAATGGGACATAATACCATGGCACATATGTACAAGGAAATCCCATACAAAGCCCTAGAGACTTTCTCTTTTGGATCAGTCCACTTTCTTATGTCAGGGTTGCCTACAATCAACTGGATCCTAAGGCACACTCTATTGCCTAAGTCTGGTGACCACAACATGATTAGAGGGCATGCAATCAAAATGTTACATTTGTTTGATGTGCCTCAGAAATTCAAGGTCATGAGCCTTATAGTAGAGACCATCAAGAGGACTACAGCAGATCATAAGAGGAGTTGTGGATATGCCCCTTAGATTCAGGAGTTGATTAACTCAAAGATGGGCACAGGCAAATATCTATTGGATAGGGAACATTTTCCTCTCTATCCAGACTTTGAGGATAATGAGGTTGTCATGAATGAAGATGAACCATCATCAGTTCAAGCTCAAGAGAAGAAGGAGAAGGCAAGGAAGGAGAAGGCTGCCAAGATGCCAACTCAAGAGGAGGCATCTGAGTATTTCTTGAAGAACAAGCAGGAGCAGCTTGGCTACTTGATAGCATCAACATTGAGGATTGAGAAGGGGTTGGCCACCTTAACTCAGAATTAGGAAAGCTTGGAAAGAATCATGGGACAAAAATTCTATGATCTTGATGTCAAGGTAACTGAGATTCAGTCAGTTGTGGAGCAGCTGCAGGATGACATGCAGGAGAGGAAGGG
Organism: Triticum aestivum; assembly: GCF_018294505.1. NCBI lineage: Eukaryota > Viridiplantae > Streptophyta > Magnoliopsida > Poales > Poaceae > Triticum > Triticum aestivum. The sequence continues at coordinate 396,551,014 of NC_057807.1, forward strand.
CAAGACTACCACTAATGTATTTGCCAGAGTGCCTAGAGCTCAGTGGTCAGCTGCAGTGCCAATGACAGACACTAGAGCAACATCATCTGCACTAGCCACAGCTCCAACAGCTCCACTGCAACCAGCTCCAGCATCAACACCTCCAGCTCCCTCTACTTCAACTGAAGCCTTCATCCTTGGAGTTATCCGGACACCACCAACTGAAGATCAAGCCTGAGAGTCGATCTAGCACTATGCATTTTCTATGAACTTTTTGGTAACTTGTTGCCAAAGGGGGAGAAAAAATGTATAGATCATAGGCTTCGAGAGAGAGAGTGTTGTTTTTGTTCTCTCTTGCTTTTGGTGTTTTTAAACTTGTTACCTTTTGATTGCGTAAGATACTATGCTATTCTTGTGAGACATTGATGATCATGTGTTTGATCATAAGCTACACTTATGCATGTTTGATGATATTATCCTATCTATCCTATGTGATCATTCACTTTGCTTGGTGATGAGTGCATGTATTCAATCTTTATCATTTTGAGCGCTCCACCAAGATGTATGTGACATGGAAGAGTAACCCATAAGCCTAATTCCTTGTGCATTTGCAGTCCAAAGCAAATCTTAAACTATGCACAAATTTAGGGGGAGCTCTTGCTTATCACATACTTCTCAAAGCGACGATGTTTTTCAATCTTATTATCATTTGTCGAAGCTTTGATCTATATATTGTCATCAATTACCAAAAAGGGGGAGATTGAAAGTGCAACTATCCCTAGGTGGTTTTGGTAATTCATAACAACATATAGCTCATTGAGCTAATGCTATTCCAAGACTAATATTTCAGGAAATCTCAATGAATGGCATGCATGGATGATGAAAGTGGATCCCTCAAAATACTAAGGACAAAGGACTGGCTCAAGCTCATTAGCTCAAGACTCTTCATTTTATATTTTAGTGATCCAAGATCACATTGAGTCTATAGGAAAAGCCAATACTATCAAGGAGGGATGAGGTGTTGCTTAATGAGCCTCTTGGTTCATGTGCTTAGTGATATGCTCCAAAACCCTCAGCTACTTTCTCACATCCACAAATGACCTAAACCCAAAGCCAAAATCGGTCACACCGATTCTTCCTATCCGGCGCCACCGAGTTCAAATGTCATAGCCACTGCCACAAACCCTAGGCAAATCGGTTCTACCGATAGGGATCTCGGTCTCACCGAGATGGGATTGTAATCTCTCTGTTTCCCTTCGTAACGTTTCGGTGAAACCGAAGTGAGCGATCGGTCCCACCGAGATTGCAATGTAAACTCTCTATTTCCCTTTTGTAACATTTCGGTCTCACCGAAAAGATCAAATCGGTCCCACCGAGTTTACCTGACCAACTCTCTGGTTAGCTAATTACCAAAATCGGTCTCACCGAGTTTGTGTAATCGGTCTTACCGAGATTACGTTATGCCCTAACCTAACCGAATCGGTCTCACCGAGTTGCATGTCAGTCCCACCGAAAATCACTAACGGTCACTAGGTTTACTAAATCGGTCCAACCGAGTCTGTTGAATCGGTCCCACCGAGTTTGGTAAATTGTGTGTAACGGTTAGATTTTGTGTGGAGGCTATATATACCCCTCCACCTCCTCTTCATTCGTGGAGAGAGCCATCAGACTAAACCTACACTTCCAACTTACCATTTCTGAGAAAGAACCACCTACTCATGTGTTGAGGCCAAGATATTCCATTCCTACCATATGAATCTTGATCTCTAGCCTTCCCCAAGTTGCTTTCCACTCAAATCTTCTTTCCACCATATCCAAATCCTATGTGAGAGAGTTGAGTGTTGGGGAGACTATCATTTGAAGCACAAGAGCAAGGAGTTCATCATCAACGCACCATTTGTTACTTCTTGGAGAGTGGTGTCTCCTACATTGGCTAGGTGTCACTTGGGAGCCTCTAACAAAGATTGTGGAGTTGAACCAAGGAGTTTGTAAGGGTAAGGAGATCGCCTACTTCGTGAAGATCTACCGCTAGTGAGGCAAGTCCTTCGTGGGCGACGGTCATGGTTGGATAGACAAGGTTGCTTCTTCGTGGACCCTTCTTGGGTGGAGCCCTCCATGGACTCGCGCAACCGTTACCCTCGTGGGTTGAAGTCTCCATCAACGTGGATGTACGATAGCACCACCTATCGGAACCACGCCAAAAACATCCGTGTCTCCAACTGCGTTTGAATCCTCCAAACCCTTCCCTTTACTTTCTTGCAAGTTGCATGCTTTAATTTCCGCTGCCTATATACTCTTTGCATGCTTGCTTGAATTGTGTGATGATTGCTTGACTTGTCCTAAGATAACTAAAATCTGCCAAACTCTAAAATTGGGAAAAGGTTAAGTTTTTAATTGGTCAAGTAGTCTAATCACCCCCCCCCCCTCTAGACATACTTCAAGGTCCTACATCATGTAAATAGAATAACAATTATTCTCTGTCTTAAATGAATGAATAACTGTATTGCAATTAACATGATCTAATCATATTCATGCTCAACGCAAACACCAAATAACATCTATTTAGGTTCAACACTAATCCCGAAAGTATAGGGAGTGCTCGATGATGATCATATCAGCCTTGGAACCACTTCTAGCACACATCCTCACTTCATCCTCAACTAATCTCTATTTATTCTGCAATTCCTGTTTCGAGTTACTAATCTTAGCAACCGAACAAGTATCAAATACCCAGGGATTACTACGAGCACTAGTAAGGTACACATCAATAATATGTATATCAAATATACCTTTGTTCACTTTGCCATCCTTCTTATCCGCCAAATATTTGGGGCAGTTCCACTTCCAGTGACCATTTTCTTTGCAGTAGAAGCACTCAGTTTCAGGCTTAGGTCAGCTTTTGGGCTTCTTCACGGGAGTGACAACTTGCTTGCCATTCTTCTTGAAGTTCCCTTTCTTTCCCTTTGCCCTTTTCTTGAAACTAGTGGTCTTGTTTAATCATCAACACTTGATGTTCTTTATTGATTTGTACCTTCGTCTATTTTAGCATCATGAAGAGCTCGGGAATCATTTTCGTCATCCCTTGCATACTATAGTTCATCATGAAGTTCCAGTAACTTGGTGACGGTGACTAGAGGACTCTGTCAATCACTATCTTATCTAGAATATTAACTCCCACTTGATTCAAGTGAGTGTAGTACCCAGACATTCTGAGCACATGCTCACTAGTTGAGAAATTCTCCTCCATCTTTTAGGCAAAGTACTTGTCAGAGGTCTCATACCTCTTACATGGGCATGAGTCTAAAAAACCAATTTCAGCTCTTGGAACATCTCATATGCTCCATGATGTTTCAAAAAAAACATTTTTGAAGTCCCGGTTCTAAGCCATAAAACATGGTGCACTAAACTATCAAGTAGTCATCATATTGAGCTAGCCAAACATTCATAACGTCTGCATCTGCTCCTGCAATAGGTCTGTCACCTAGTGATGCATCAAGGACATAATTCTTGTGTGCAGCAATGAGGATACAACTCACATCATGGAACCAGTACGCATCATTGCTACTATCATCTTTCAACTTAGTTTTCTCTAGGAACATATAAAAAACATAGGGAAGCTACAACGCGAGCTATTGATCTACAACATAATTTGCAAAATACTATCAGGACTAAGTTCATGATAAATTAAAGTTCAATTAATCATATTAGTTAAGAACTCCCACTTAATAGACATCCCTCTAATCATCTAAGTGATCACGTGATCCATATCAACTAAACCATGTCCGATCATCACGTGAGATGAAGTAGTTTTCAATGGTGAACATCACTATGTTGATCATATCTACTATATGATTCACGCTCGACCTTTCGGTCACAGTGTTCCGAGGCCATATTTGCATATGCTAGGCTCATCAAGTTCAACCCGAGTATTCTGTGTGTGCAAAACTGGCTTGCACCCATTGTATGTGAACGTAGAGCTTATCACACCCGGTCATCATGTGGTGTCTCGGCACGACGAACTATCGCAACGATGCATACTCAGGGAGAACACTTATACCTTGAAATTTAGTGAGAGATCATCTTATAATGCTACCACCAAACTAAGCAAAATAAGATGCATAAAGGATAAACATCACATGCAATCAATATAAGTGATATGATATGGCCATTATCATCTTGTGCCTTTGATCTCCATCTCCAAAGCACCGTCATGATCACCATCATCACTGGCTTGACACCTTGATCTTCATCGAAGCATTGTGGTCGTCTTGCCAACTATTGCTTCTACGACTATCGCTAAGTGAAAGGGCTAGTTATCGACTAGAGGGGGGTGAATAGGCAACTTTTATGAAAGTCTTCAAAACATGGGAGTTTCAAAGACAAACAGTAGAAACAACACTATTCGTATGCAGCGGAAGGTAGACTACACTAGACAAGCCATAGTCAAGTATTCAATGAAGTGAAAGCATGAAGACTATTAGCAGCTAGGTAGTAAAGATCAGGGTGGAAGATGGTATGAAGCCAATCAAGACAAGTAGTCACACAGTGACGTCAAACAGATTATGCAAGCAGGCAATGACTTCACGAAGAATAACTGTAAGTAAAGAGAAGTGAGAGATAGAACCAGTAGCTTCAGGAAGACAGTGGTTTGTTCGACCGGTTCTAGTTGTTGTGACAACTGTACGTCTAGTTAGGGAGGCTGAGATTTAACTCAGAAGACCGCGTCTTCACCTTATTCCCCTTGAGGTAAGGACTCTCAGTCCTCGCCCAATCACTCTGGTAAGTCTTCAAGGTAGACTCCCAAACCTTCACAGACTTTGTTCATCGACAATCCACAATGACTCTTGGATGCTCAGAACGTGACGCCTAACCGGCTGGAGGATTCACAGTCCTCAAGTGAAATAAGTCTTCAGATCACGTGGACAGAAAGACTTCAATGATGCCAAACACTCTTTGGGCTCTGGGTGGTTTGGGCTTTGTCCTCACAAGGATTCTCTCTCAAAAGCTTCGGAGGTGAGTTGTTCTCAAACGACAAAAGTCGTATCTAACTCTGAGTAGCCACCAATTTATGGTGTAGGGGGTGGGCTATTTATAGCCACTGGGAAACCCGACCTTATTTGTCCAAAATGACCCTGGGTCACTAAGGAACTGACACGTGTCACAACGGTCAGATTTCAAACACACGCGGCAGCTTGACTTGGGCTACAAGTAAAGCTGACTTATCCGACTCTGGATAAGATTTTCTCTCATTGTCTTCGCTCGAAGACATAGGATTTGTTTGAGCATCACTTCAGTCACTCTGACTGTGTTCACTTGGACCCCACTTAACAGTGCGGTGGTTTTTATGACTCAACAACGAAGAAAAGAAACAATGAAACAGCTAAGTCTTCGTGCTCCCTAGTCTTCAGTCATTGTCTTCTCATGTCATAGTCTTCAACGTGATTAGCTTCACAGACCACCATTGTCTTCAATGTCTTCACACATTTTTAGGGGTCATCTCCGGTAGGTAAACAAATCAATGAGGGACTACTACCTGTGTTATCCTGCAATTCTCACAAACACATTAGTCCCTCAACCAGGTTTGTCATCAATACTCCAAAACCAACTAGGGGTGGCACTAGTTGCACTTACACTAAGTGATAAAGTAAAGCAATGACATGGTGATTGCATTTCATACAATAAAGCGGCAACCATATGGCTCCTGCCAGTTGCCGATAACTTCTACAAAACATGATCATCTCATACAACAATTTATATATCATCACGTCTTGACCATATCACATCACAACATGCCCTGCAAAAACAAGTTAGAGATCCTCTACTTTGTCGTTGCAAGTTTTACATGGCTGCTACGAGCTTAGCAAGAACCGTTCTTACCTACACATCAAAACCACAACGATTTTTCGTGAAGTGTGTTGTTTTAACCTTCAACAAGGACCGGGTATAGCCACACTCGATTCGACTAAAGTTGGAGAACAGACAATCACTAGCCACCTGTGTGCAAAGCACGTCGGTAGAACCAGTCTCGCGTAAGCGTACGTGTAATGTCGATCTGAGCCGCTTCATCCAACAATACCGCTGAATCAAAGTATGACATGCTGGTAAGCAGTATGACTATTATCGCCCAGAACTTTTTGTGTTCTACTCGTGCATATAACATCTACGCATAGACCTGGCTCAGATGCCACTATTGGGGAACGCAGTAATTTCAAAAATTTCCTACGCACACGCAAGATCTATCTAGGTGACGCATACCAACGAGCGGGAAGAGTGTGTCCACGTACCCTCATAGACCGAAAGCGGAAGTGTTATATCAACGCGGTTGATGTAGTCGTACGTCTTCATGATCCGATCGATCTCAGCACCGAACGTACTGCACCTCCATGTTCAGCACATGTTCAGCTCGATGACGTCCCTCGTACTCTTGATCCAGTAGAGGCCGAGCGAGAGTTTCGTCAGCATGACGGCGTGGCGACGGTGATGATTGTCGGTGTCAAAATCGGCTGATCTTGGGTAGGGGGTCCCGATCTGTGCGTCTTAGGCTGATGGTAACAGGAAGCAAGGGACACAATGTTTACCCAGGTTCGGTCCCTCTCGATGGAGGTAAAACCCTATTTCCTGCTTGATTAATATTGAAGATATGAGTAGTACAAGAGTAGATCTACCACGAGATCGTAGAGGCTAAACCCTAGGAGCTAGCCTATGATGGTATGATTGTAAATGTGATTGGCCTTCTAAGGGCCATCCTCTCCGGTTTATTTACACATCGGAGAGGGCTAGGGTTTACATGGAGTCAGTTACAAGGAAGGAAATACAATATCCGGATCGCCAAGCTTGTCCTCCACGCAAAGGAGAGTCCCATCTGGACACAGGCCGGAGCCTTGAGTCTTGTATCTTCACGCTTAGATAGTTCGGACGATGTATATAGTCCGGCTGTCCGGATACCCCCTAATCCAGGACTCCCTCAGTAGCCCCTGAACTAGGCTTCAATGACGATGAGTCTGGCGCGCAGTCTTGTCTTCGGCATTGCAAGGCGGGTTCCTCTTTCTGAATACTGCAAGGTTATTATCGAACACGTAAACCACATCCGGATCAGCTACGACGATCTTCACACACCATTGTAGGGAACATAGCATAAATCCGTCCTACTGAAAATCTTTGTATGTCGTGCCTTTGCATCGTGGCCTGGTCCAACACGAAGGTCCTAGCTCCACCTCGACTCGTGTTGCGAAGCGGTTCTATTGGCACGTCCTGCCAAAGCAGATATCACGTTCCTCTTATTATGGGATCTTTCATCAATATGGGCGCGTGTGACCCCACGACGACCGTTGGTATGACTCCGTGTATCTTGGATAAGTCTCAAGCAGTAACGCTGAGGACTCTTGATATTCTTCCCCTTTATAAAGGGATCGAGGTCTATGCCTCTTTTCCACCTCCCTTGCTCCTTCTCGCACCTCGAGCTCCAACACCCAAGACCCAAGCTCCGACACTCCAGATCCTCCAGTATGTTCGGATCTGACACAAAAGGCCAGTGGGTGGCCTCCTCGATCCAAGAGGAGGACATTACTAAGCTTAGGGAGGTCGGATACCTGACCGCCGATATCCAGCACAGGCTTCCTGCTCCAGGGCAAGTTATCTCCACGCCAGAGCCCAATGAGAGTGTTGTGTTCATTCCCCACTTCCTCTGAGGCCTGGGCCTCACCCTCGACCCCTTCGTGAGGGGGCTCATGTTCTACTATGGGTTGGATTTTCATGATCTGGCTCCAGACGCCATCCTCCATATATCGTCATTCATTATTGTGTGCGAGGCTTTTCTCCACGTCACCCCACACTTCGGCTTGTGGCTCAAGACCTTCAATGTGAAGCCGAAGACGATCGAGGGGCGACACGCGGAGTGCGGAGGTGCCATAATAAGCAGGAACACCGATGCCCCATGGCGAGAGGGTTCTTTCCCAGAAGTATCCGATGTATGGCAACGGAGGTGGTTTTATGTTACGGCTCCCAGAGGCACAAAGTGGGTTGCCGCCCCCGGGTTCCACTCGGGCCCTCCGTCATAGTTGGCGTCTTGGATCGATGTACGACGGAATTGGGGGCCCGCTGGTGATATACCAGTGCTACAGAGTCGCATCCGGGAGCTTATTGAGAGTGACATAAATCTTGTCAGCGTAATTCAAGTGATGTTAATCCGACGGATGTTGTCATGCAAACGTCGGCCTCTCCGGATGTGGGAGTTCAATCGGAGGGTCCGCGGACTATTAAGCACTTCTTTGGCCTGAAGCTCGAAGGGATGTGCAAATTATTCTTCAGATCACAAGTGAAGTGTCCGGACACCACTGAGGATGCGGGCCTAAGCTGCAATCGCCTAGACGCCCAAGTAAGTAACCTTAAGGTCGGACACTTTGTTTATACTTATCATAACCGTTATTCTGAAAAACCCTCCGTGGCCAGGAATGGCTCACCAAGGCGGAGAGAATCAGGTGTCCGGCGCCACTTCCTGAGGGCTCGCCTGGTCCAACCGTTGCCAAGATGCTTGGCCGGGTGCTCAGCGAAATCCCCTCAAGGAAAGGCGAAGGAGAGGATGGTGAAGCCGAACTTCACACACTACGCATCCAAAGCGGGGGAATCTTTACCTCCCTTGGGGAGGATAGTCGGGAAGGGGAGGTTAAAGCCTCCCCCCCCCCTCCCGCGTGGGAGGAAGAGGGCCGCCTCCGAAGACTTGGAGGCAGAGACGCCCAAACAAGGGAAGAAGGCATCACCAGGGGGCTCTCCCGCGACGGGAATCCTCACCTCGTCGTGCCCACCAACAGGCCAGCCCTCCACCGAGCTGTAAGTTGATCATCAATTTGAAGGTAGGGTGTTTCTCCGAGATTCATAACTGGGACTTCATCTTTTGCAGTCCGGCGAGCAGCTCTTCTCAACAGAGTTCGTCCTCGGGGGATCTTCCTCCGAAGATGATGGAGAGTGAGACCCCTCCCACCTCTCCGCCTCATGAAGCGGGCGACACTGAGGTGTCGTCATGGAGGAGTCCGGATCTGCCGATCCCGGTAAGGTAGTCCTGGATTAGCGGGTATCCGGACAGCCGGACTATATACATCATCCGGACTCTTGAAGCGTGGAGGTACAAGACTCAAGACTCCGGCCCGTGTCCGGATGGGACTCTCCTTTGCGTGGAAGACAAGCTTGGCGATCCGGATATTATATTTCCTTCCTTGTAACCGACTCCATGTAAACCCTAGCCCTCTCCGGTGTCTATATAAACCTGAGAGGATGGTCCTTAGAAGGCCGATCACATTTACAATCATACCATCATAGGCTAGCTCCTAGGGTTTAGCCTCTACGATCTCGTGGTAGATCTACTCTTGTACTACTCATATCTTCAATATTAATCAAGCAGGAAGTAGGGTTTTACCTCCATCGAGAGGGCTCGAACCTGGGTAAACATTGTGTCCCTTGCTTCCTGTTACCATCAGCCTAAGGCGCACAGATCAGGACCCCCTACCCGAGATCCGCCGGTTTTGACATCGGCATTGGTGCTTTCATTGAGAGTTCCTCTGTGTCGTCGCTTCGAGGCTTGATGGCGTCTTCAATCGCCAACAACACGGTCCAGGGCGAGACTTTTCTCCCCGGACAGATCTTTGTGTTCGGCGGCTTCGCACTGCGGGCCAATTCGCTTGGTCATCTAGAGAAGATCGACAGCTACGCCCCTGGCCACAAGATCAGGTTCGGAAACTTGAACTACACAGCAGATATTCGCGGAGACTTGATCTTCGACGAATTCGGGCCTGCGCTAGGCGTGCCGGACAGTCACGACGAGCACGGCCTAGACCTGCTGTCCGACAATGCTCGGGGTATCACCCCTGCAGTAGCCCCGGATCTAAATCCGGAGTAGGTTGCATTTCCCAAGGACGGAGGTGTGGACCCCGCCCCGGAGGCCGCGTACCCATCGACTTTGGAGCCGAACACAGGTCTCTCCTCTGCGGAGGTCTGTAACCCCGGGGCCCCGGACTCGTATCTGGTTGTTGGTTCCAGTTCGCACACCCTCGAGCCAGCCGAGCCAGGTTGGGCTCCGGTAAAGGAGTTTACCGCGGCGGACATCTTTCAGCACTCTCCCTTTGGCGACATGCTGAACTCATTAAAGTCTCTCTCTTTGTCAAGAGGCTTAGGGCCGAACTATGTCCGGCTCGAGTGGGAAGCAGGTGACGAAGGAATTCGCTGCCCACCCACCACCCACTTTATTTCCACGGTCGATGATCTAACCGATGTGCTTAACTTCGACTCCGAAGACATCGATGGTATGGACGACGATGCAGGGGACGTATAGGAGCCACTGCTCACAGGGCGGTGGACAGCCACCTCTTCATATGATATATATATGGTGGACACTCCGAAAGAAACCAATGGCGATGAGGCAACGGAGGATAACCCCTCCAAGAAGAAAGCAAAGCATGGGCGTCGCCAGCGCCACTCCAAGCCCCGCCAAGGCAATACCAGCACCGGAGACGAAAACAATTTGGACGGTGCCGATGATGAATACAACCCCGATCAGCCCGCCTTCGAGCGGGCCAAGCAGGAAGATGGGCAGGATAGCCCAGACGAATAGGCAACGGACGAGTATCCGGAGGAGGATAACTACATGCCCCCCTCCGAAGACGAGATTAGCCTTGGCGATGATGAGTTCGGCGTGCCCGAGGACCCCGCAGAGCAGGAGCGCTTCAAGCGCCGGCTTATTGCCACTATGAGGAGCCTGAAGAAGAAGTAGCAGTAGCTTCAAGCTGATCAAGACCTGCTCACAGATAGATGGACGGAAGTCCTGGCAGCAGAGGAATATGGACTCGAGCGCCACACGGCTGACCGGCCGCCTCGAGGTCGGGATAAAATGGCATATCAGCCCGAATACCAGCTTGCACCCCCGTGCCAGTTTACTACGGCCCGGGGCAATACTCAGGACCTGCGTGATAGATTGGATAACACCGCAGGACAACCAAGATCAATCTATGGATCACGGGGGCGTGCCACAGCACATGACGATGACCGTCATACCAGATACACTAATAGCAAATCCGGCCGGGTCGAACACAACCAATCAGACGCAGTCGGACTGTGTCGCGACATAGCCCGGCACAGAGGCGCCGGACACCCCCTCTGCTTCACCGATGAAGTGATGGATCATGAATTCCTAGAAGGGTTCAAACCTGTAAACATCGAATCATACGATGGCACAACAGACCCTGCGGTATGGGTTGAAGATTGCCTTCTCCACATCCACATGGCCCGCGGAGACGATCTACATGCCATCAAGTATCTTCCCCTTAAGCTCAAAGGACCCGCTCGTCACTGGCTAAACAGCATGCCCGCAAATTCCATTGGTAGTTGGGAAAACCTGGAAGACGCATTCCTTGACTACTTCCAAGGCACATATGTGCGACCTCCGGATGCCGATGACTTGAGCCACATTACTCAATAGCCCGGAGAATCAGCTAGGAAATTCTGGACTCGGTTCCTAACTAAAAAGAACCAAATAGTTGATTGTCCGGACGCCGAAGCCCTGGCGGCCTTCAAGCATAATATCCGGGACGAGTGGCTCGCCCGACACCTCGGCCAGGAGAAACCCAAGTCCATGGCAGCTCTCACGACACTAATGACCCGCTTTTGCACGGGCGAGGACAGCTGGCTGGCTCGTAGCAGCACTATGCCACATTCGGGCACTTCAGATGTCCATGACAATAATGGCAAGCTACGGCGCAACAGACACAAGCGACGGAACAATGGCGACAACACCGAAGACACGACGGTCAATGCCGGATTCAGCGGATCCAAATATGGTCAGCGGAAGAAGCCATTCAAAAGAAACAATCAGGGATCGTCCAGTCTAGACCGTATACTGGAGCGCTCGTGCCAAATTCATGGCACCCCGGACAAACCAACCAACCACACCAACAGAGATTGATGGGTAATTAAACAGGCCGGCAAAGTAAACGCCGAAAACGAGGACAAGGGGCTGCACAGCGACGATGACGAGGAGCCCCGGCGTCCAAACACGGGGGGACAGAAGAAATCCCCCCCCAGGTGAAAACGGTTGACTTGATCTACGCCACTCACATCCCCAAGCGGGAACGGAAGAGAGCACTACGGGACGTCTACGCGATGGAGCCAGTCGTCCCCAAATTTAACCCATGGTCAGCTTGTCCGATCACCTTTGATCGTAGGGATCATCCTACTAGCATCCGTCACGGTGGCTCAGCCGCATTGGTCTTAGATCCAATCATAGACGGATTCCACCTCACAAGAGTCCTCATGGACGGAGGCAGCAGCCTGAACCTGCTTTATTAGGACACAGTGTGCAAAATGGGCATCGATCCTTCAAGGATCAAGCCCACAAAAACCACCTTTAAAGGTGTAATTCCTGGAGTAGAGGCCCGTTGTATGGGCTCTATAACACTGGAAGTGGTCTTCGGATCTCCAGATAACTTCTGAAGCGAGGAGTTAATCTTCGATATCGTCCCTTTCCGCACTGGTTACCACGCACTGCTCAGACGAACCGCATTCAATAGATTCAATGCGGTACCACACTATGCATACCTCAAGCTCAAGATGTCAGGCCCACGCGGGGTCATAACAATCAACGGAAACATGGACTGCTCTCTCCGTACAGAAGAGCATACTGCAGCCCTCGCGGCAAAAGTACAATGCAGCCTCCTTCGGCAAACCACCAATCCAGCGACGACAACCTCAAGCATCGTCAAGCGAGTTCGGAGCACCCCGCACCAGGATCACCAGGCACGCCAAGAGTGTGACTAGCAGTCCGGCCTCCGCTCAAATCCCATCAAAGCAGCATTCGTTCCATGCATACACAATTACGCACTCAAAATACCATGGGCACAGGCGGAGGCGCAGCAGTGGCTCAGTCAAAAGTGCGGTATCACCACAACATACCTTCATAACCTTTCCTTTTACCTTTCAGGACATTGCTTTAGTGCATCCTCTCCAGAAGAGCCGGATTGTCGGACTCACATAGGAGAGAAAACCAAGGAGGCAACAGGCTTTGCGTACAGAAGGAAATACCCAGGTGGAATCTATTTGCGATCGTTATACCTGTTTTATCTATCTGTACGTAGTTGGCCTCTCGATAGGATATGTCAAATAATCCTATTTATCTCCGCTTAATGCATTCATTGTAAACATACGCTTAAACGTATTATTCATCAATGGGAGATCATATATAGCGTCATCTTATTATTCTTATTTGAGCATTTTTTTTCTTACAAATGCTTATTTGATATTACATCCGTACACCTTGGTACGATATGTTTGCCAGGGGCTCCTTATGGCACCCCATAATACGTCAAGACAAGTCCGAACACTTTCAATAGTGCGGCACCCCGAACTTATAGCACCATATGCATCAGCTCCGAATCATGTCTTGGGTCTACAGTTGGGTTAGCCTGGCTCCCTTGTTTTGGTGCCTTACGTTCCATCATATCGGCTAAGGTAGCACAGGGAGAACTACTGCGATTGTGTCCCGGTTCTTCCGGACGAGCACCTCAATAGAGAAAGCCGAAAACTGACTGGCATGATGTGGCGAGAGCTGGTCGCTGTTCGAGAGGTCCTAAAATCCTTAAAGATTTTTCTGCTTTATGCGATAAATCGGCTTCGTCCGATCTAGGCGTGTATAGCACCCCAATTCGGCCTTCCGAATTCTAGGGGCTTCGCCGAAATTTAAAATTGTAGACTTCTATGGCTAAGTGGAGGTTATAAAGCCGAATAGTCTGATTGCCTTGTTCGCTACGCCGGACACCTCCTTGAGGGACCAAACATTTGGATAAAGAGTGTCCGGGTTTTCCACGAACACCCCAGTACTAGTTACATGCGGGCGGAAGCCGATGACTGGCCTACTTTCAGAATTTTATAAACAGTCGCACAGAAGGTAATATTTTAAGTAACAAAAGTGCTACATTGCACAAGTAACTTCGTCTTTACATTACAAGCATGACAGAAGTGAATTCACTCTAAAATGGTGTCCTTGGTACATTCATCAGCCACGAGACGAGCACCCTTCATAACGCCATCATAGTACATATCGGGATGGAGATGCGCCTTGCCCGCCGGCGGCCCGTCCTTCACCAGCTTCTCCGCATCCAGCTTGCCCCAATGCACCTTCGCACGGGCAAAGGCCCGGCGGGCACCCTCAATACAAACAGATCGTTTGATCACTTCAAGCCGCGGACAGGCATCCACCATCTGCTTCACCAGGCCGAAGTAGCTAGTGGGCATGAGCTCACCAGGCCACATCCGGACTATGAAATCCTTCATAGCCAGTTCGGCCGCCCTGTGGAGTTCGACCAACTGCTTCAGTTGGTCACTCAAAGGCATTGGGTGTTTGGCCCCAGCATACTGGGACCAGAACAGCTTCTCCGTTGAGCTCCCCTCCTGGGCACGGTAGAACTCCGCAGCGTCTGATACGCTGTGTGGCAGATCTGTGAATGCCCCTGGAGAGCTCCGAATTCGAGTAAGTAAAAGAAACGCATCCTCCACATGTTTGCTTTGCATAAAGAATGTCTTACCCGCTGCTATCTTTTTGGCCTCCTGGATTTCCTGTTGTGCCTTCTCGGCTTCGGCCTTGGCGTCTTTCATACTCACCAAGGCCTTCGCAAGCTCGGCCTCTTTCATTTTCAGATCATGCTCAACGGACTCGTACTTCTTGCCAAGGTCCTGGAGCTCTTGCTGTAACTCGCCCACTCTAGCACTTTGCTTCTCGCGCTCCTTGCATTCCAAGGCCACCTTGTCTTCGGCCTCGGACAGCGCTTTCTTCAGGGATGCCACTTCGGCGGCGGCCCCTATTACACAGTCGCGACGCTTCGGCATTAGACCAACCAATTTTGTCTATCCTTAAATACATAAGAGCGGGGAATTACTTACCCTTGTTATCTTTGAGCTGCCTCTTAGTGAGGTCGAGCTCTCCCTGCGCCTGCTCCAGGCCTCGCTTTAGTTCGGCAACCTTGGTTGTGCGCGCAGCAGTGGCAAGCAGCACAGCCTGCTTATTCACATGAATATTTATTATTAGACTCCTGCGGATCATAATTGACCCTTTGTTCGGCTTTTCCTTCCGAATACCAAACAGATATCAGGGGCTACTACCTATCGGGTGGTAATCTCATACATTTTTATTACTTACCTCAAAGCTTGTCAGTAGGCTAGTGCAGGCCTCGGTTAGTCCGCTCTTGGTGGACGAAACCTTCTGAATCACCGCACTCATAAGAGTATGGTGCTCTTCATCCATGAAAGCGCCGCAAAGCGCTTCCCGCAGACAATCCAGTGCCTCGGGCGTGATGTAAGTCCTCGACACAGATGGCTCGCACTCCCTAACGAGGGGCCGCACGCCTGAGTCCGGAACCACGAGAGGTTCCGGAACAGCGTCCGGCTGAGAGGCCGGCTTACTCCGGCTCTCATCAGCATGATCCACGGGGATCTTCAACCCCGCATGTTCGACGTCTGGGATGCCGCCTTGGGGCGTCTCTAGATCCCCCTCCCCCCACTCTGGGAGCCTTTGGGACAACACCTCCGTATCGTCCGCAGGTTGAGGGATAGTGGCCGTCGGAAGTGAGTTCATTGCCGACTCACTCAAGGACCCGTCCGAAGACGACACCTCGGGATGGACCCTGGCCGGAGTACATACAAGTTCGGCGTTATAACAATACTATGAAGCAAAATTACGATAGAGTGCGGATACTTACGATCGCACTAGGGGCTTCTTCCTGGGCAGCCACCCCTCCTCGCTATCGGCAGCGGTGGCGGAGTAGTCCGGAAGGAACGCCTTTCCCTTCTTGGACGTCCCAGCCTCCCCCTCCGGGGCGGCTTCCCTCTTTTTCTCCCCCCCCCAATACGGGGAGGTGGAGTTTCTTCTTGTTTTCCCCCGCCTCCGCGGGAGGAATCTGCCTCGTCGTCATCGGACGACGAGGGTATGACAGCCCTGTGCTGGGGGCCTCTCCTGGCCCCCTGGTCCGCCCTCTCAGGTCCCCCGTCCTCTCCAAATGGGGCGACCTCCTCTTCTTCTTCCTCCTCTTTGGGGGAGGAGTGTGCCTCGTCGTCTTCGAACGAGGCTTCCGGCGCGACCTTACGCCGGAGACCCTTTCGGATCCTCGGGGCTTTCTTTCCGGCCTTCTTCTCCGGCACCTTGTAGGGCGTCGAGACCAGCATCTTCGTCAGGAGAGCATCAGCCGGGTCTTCTGGCAGCGGAGCCGGACAGTCAATCTGCTCCGCTATCACCACGTAATCCTGAACAAATAAGCACAATTACTTGAGGCTCCCTCATGAATATATTGGGAAGAACAGAATCCAGTGAATTCACCTCAGCAGGAGGCCGTGCGGCATGGAGCCCACGGTCCTCGGATGTGGGAGGAGGTACTTCGGAGGCCTTGAACAACGCCTTCCATGCGTCTTCATGCTTCATGTTGTAGAGCCTCTAGAGCATCCGATGTTCGGCCGGAATGAACTCCCACAGATTGAATGCCCGTCTTTGGCACGGCAGAATCCGGCGAACGAGCATGACCTGGATCACGTTGACAAGTTTGATGTTCTTGTCTTTCATGCTCTTGATGCAGTTTTGGAGCCCGGTCAGCTTTGTAGATTCGTCCCAGGACAGGTCCCTCTTTTCCCAGGAGGTGAGCCGCATGGGGGTTCCAGATCGGAATTCGGGGGCCGCCGCCCAGTTGGCGTCGCCGGCTCGGTGATGTAGAACCACCCCAATTGCCACCCCTTCACGGTTTCCGCAAAGGATCTGTCAAGCCAGGTGACGTTGGGCATCTTGCCCACCATGGCTCCTCCGCACTCCGCTTGCTGGCCGCTCATGATCTTTGGCTTCACGCAGAAGATTTGTAGCCACAAGCCGAAATGAGGCTTGATGCGGAGGAAGGCCTCGCATACGACGATGAACGCCGAGATGTTGAGGACAAAGTTCGGGGCTAGACCATGGAAATCTAGCCCGTAGTAGAACATGAGCCCGCGGACGAAGGGGTGAAGTGGAAACCCCAGTCCACGGACGAAGTGGGCGAGGAACACGACCCTCTCGTGGGGTCACGGAATTGGAGTGGCCTGCCCGCCGTCCGGTAGCCAATGTGATATGTCTGCGGCCAAGTATCCGGCCGCCCGGAGATTCGCAATGTTCTCCTCCTTCACGGTGGAAGCCACCCACTTGCCTCCTGCTCCGGACATGTTTAGTTGTGCGGAGAAGACTTGGACTAGGGCGCTGGAGCTCGGGGAGGTGAGGATGAGCAAAGGAGCAGGAGGGCGTGGGTGAAAATGAGGGTCCTTTATCCCTTTATAGAGGCGATGAAAGTGATGCGCCTCCCCCACTAGCCCGTTGAGAATCGCTTACTTCCCAAGCGCCACGATTGATGGCCCGGTGGGACTACCCATACCCGTATTGATGAGAATCTCGTGATAAGGGGACACGATCTCTGCTTTGACAAGACGTGTCAAGGAAACCGCCTCGCAATACGTGTTGTGGCTGGTTGTGGGAAAACGGTTCGAATAATGACCTGACCGTAATGACATATCACGTTGTCTAAAAAGTTGTCAGCTGAAGTATCATTCTCTCTATGGTGGTATGTGAAGATCATTTTGCAGATCCGGACACGGTTTACGTGTTCGATAGACAACCTTGCAGTATTCGGAAGGAGGAACCCGCCTTGCAATGCCGAAGACAAGACTACGCGCCGGACTCATCGTCATTGAAGCCTGGTTCAGGGGCTACTGAGGGAGTCCTGGATTAGGGGGTATCTGGACAGCCGGACTATATACATCATCCGGACTCTTGAAGCGTGGAGGTACAAGACTCAAGACTCCGGCCCGTGTCCGGATGGGACTCTCCTTTGCGTGGAAGACAAGCTTGGCGATCCAGATATTATATTTCCTTCCTTGTAACCGACTCCATGTAAACCCTAGCCCTCTCTGGTGTCTATATAAACTGGAGAGGGTGGTCCTTAGAAGGCCGATCACATTTACAATCATACCATCATAGGCTAGCTCCTAGGGTTTAGCCTCTACGATCTCGTGGAAGACCTACTCTTGTACTACTCATATCTTCAATATTAATCAAGCAGGAAGTAGGGTTTTACCTCCATCAAGAGGGCCCGAACCTGGGTAAACATTGTGTCCCTTGCTTCCTGTTACCATCAGCCTAAGACGCACAGATCGGGACCCCCTACCCGAGATCCGCCGGTTTTGACACCGACACCCGGAGGCTAACACGTCAGCCGCCCTGAACCCAGAGCGTTTGGCTCCCACAGGGGGCGATGAGAAGGGTCCGGCACAGTTCAATGTCCGGCCGGACGTACTGACGGGCCTTCTGGAGCGAGCCGCGCTCTCGGAGGAGCACCGCTCTTTAATGAGCACGGTGCTCACGAAGATTTCATCCGCTACAAGCGGTTTGAATGAGGCATTTACAAGCCTGCTCAAAGGCTTTGAGGTATGTAGTAAAAATGCACTATTTTTTGGTTGTGAAGCACGTGCTAGGTGTGCTCCCTATGGATAGTAGCCCCTGAGACTCTGGTTGCCCGCCAGAGGTGGCAAATGGGGGATCATACAGTAATGGTTGCGCCTTACATGTGCGCAGGTATCTAAGGATCCGGCAGCCGACCAGTCTGTTGATGTTGCCAAACTAAGGAGGCATATCGGATCTATTGATGTCGATATCACGCTGGTGAACAAACGGCTGGAAGAATGCTCTGCTTCCCTTATTATGTTGTATAGGAAAATGCGAGAGGGGCAAAATATTAATGCAATGTGTTTCCACTGCAGATGGTGTTGCTACCGTGGAGGCCTTGAGGGCGGAACTTGCTTTGGCCAAGGAACAAGCTCGGGCTAGAAATGCGGCTGCCCTAAAGTCAGCCAAAGAAATGAGAGCCGAACAGGCTGCTCATCGCCGAAGCGAGGAAAAGATAGCCGAAATGGCTGCAGAGTTAAAATATGCCATCGACCGGTATGTACTCCTTGAAGAGGAGAATAAGGCCAGTTCGTCCGAGCTGGACAAGGCACTTAGTGCTGCCAAGGAGATGCGGACCAAGATCCGGGGTATGCGGGAGGAGCTACAACAGGCCGACAAAATCGTGGCTCGGGGCTCCTACTTACCGCCGACGAAGTTTTTGGATCTGAAATATGCTCCCCTGGCTGGGCGCTGGAGTCCTATAGACGCATATGCGGACCTGGCGAATAGTACAGCTGACGCTGTCAAGTTCTTCGAGGGTCAAGGTCATAAGGAGGTGGAGAAGCTTTTCTGGTCGCAATTCAATGCTCCCACTCACCCACTGCCGCTAAATGAGAAGGTGGCTGCTGTGGCGGAGCTCGACAGGTTGTCCGGGCTTGCAATGCGGTCTGTAATAGACCATCTATGGCCGAAAGGGCCCAAGCCGGACAGCTACTTTGGCTTGGTGCAACAATTCCTTGAGGCCGTGCCTCGGATCAATGCTATGAGAAGGTCGGCGTGCATAGAGGGTGTGCGGATGGCTCTTGCCCGCGTTAAAGCCTATTGGACGGATATGGAGGCCACCATTATAGTGACCCAGGATCCGGCAGGGGGCCAATATCCGGCCGAGCACTACTTGGCGCAGGTCACAGAAGGTGCACGCCTAATAGAGGCGCAGTGCTCGAAGAGTGTCTTGTTTGAGTGATGAATCGAATCATTGTAAAAACAATGTTTATTTTGATTATGAGGCTATATTTATACTGTTTGCCTGAAAATATGATTGTGTCCCCTGTGCGGCCGTTTATATATAAATATGTAATCCGAAAGTTAGCAGTCGTTAGCTTCAGCCCCCACGCATATAATGCGGGGGTGTTCGAGAAAAAATATGCATAGTCACACTTGATCCAACGTCTTGGTCCATTAAGGAGGTGATCGCACGTCAAACTAGGCAACCGGACTATATAGCTGTAACGCTTTCGCTTAGCCACGAGAGTCGAATGATGGGGCTACTATGTAGCCCCTGGTACTTTCGCTTGCATCCGAATACGGGCGCGTGTGTACATGACCGAGAAACGGTCCTTCGTTCATGCGGAGGGATCCTACAGATTCCGATAAGTCTTTGAGTGGTTGATCGGTCTCCCGCTGTATCATGACAGTCAGTTTTCGGCTTTCTCTACGTAGGTGCTCATCCGGAATAACTAGGGCACAGTCGCAGTAGTTTTCCTTTGGCCACCTTAGCCGATGATAACGGAATGTAAGGCGGCAAACCCAGGAGCCGGGCAAACCCAACATTTGACCAAAGACATGATTCGGAGCTGATGCATATAAGGCCAAACTCGTGACGCCGAACACTCCCAGAGGTATTCGGACTTTATAACAGATGATGGGCTCAAAAATGCCCATTCATTATAAACTCTATGTTTCCAGGTACGTGCTTAAGTCTGTCATGGCGAAATGCCAATAGCGACAGTATCCTCTGTGGGTATGGAACCCATGGGATGGTTAAAGAACAAGAGGCAATAGAAAAGGTTTACACAGGGGCTTAATCTAAAAAGAAACATGTTGAGCGGGGCCCTGCTGCACGTCTGCACCTTTATCTCCGTTGTGCCGTATCCTGGAAGGGCATCACACTAACGTTGCCTATGAAAAAGAGAACTCGTATGAGAGTACAACGTAAGTATGCGATGGATAATAAAAGTGTAAGATGTTGGCCTGCTAATAAAGTTGAGCCAAGTGTGGGGCTTTATTAAATGTTTATAGCCCCTGGTGTCCTCTATGGGATTACATATACGCTGCCCTGGTTATCTGGGCTACTGGACTCGTCTAACCGTGTCTGTGGTCTTAACGACCAGTCATGTTTTTTTGATATTGGAGGCCGCTTATAGTCCGGCCGACAGGGCCGTCGCGTGTTCCTCTGCGCATGAAGAGCGCTCTGTAATTCCGCTAACGGTGATGGTGCCACGTGGACCGGCATCTTGAGTGTAAGGTAGCCATAGTGCGGCAGTGCGTTAAAGCGGGCGAAGGCCGTTCTTCCAAGCAATGCATGATAGCCGCTTTGGAAGGGTGCGATGGTGAAGGGTAGTTCTTCGCTTCTGGAGTTGCCTGGGGAGCCGAATGTTACTTCCAGTATGACGGAGCCCCTGTCGTGGGCTTCAACGCCTGGTATCACCCCTTCAAAGGTGGTGTTGCTTTGGCTAATTCTGGATGGGTCTATCCCCATTCTGCGGACAGTGTCCTCATATATTAGATTGAGACTACTGCCGCCGTCCATGAGGACACGGGTGAGATGGTATCCGTCGATTATTGGGTTAAGCACCAAGGCCTCTGATCCTTTGCGCCGAATACTAGTTCGGCCGTCCATGTGATCAAAAGTGATCGGACGAGACATCCAGTAGCCAGATATGGGTATGATGGGCTCTACATCGTGTGTGTATATGAGCGCGTGTTCGTGCCTTGTGTGAGTAGCGTGGATCATGTTTACTGTTTTCACCTCTGGCGGGAATTTTTTCTGTCCCCCAGTGTTCGGCTGGCGAGGTTCATCCTCGTCTTCACTTGGTGTTTCCCTCCCCTTGCGTTCGGCATTTAATTTGCCGGCCAGCTTGAAGACCCAACATTCTCTATGCGTGTGGTTTGCAGTTTTCTCGGGGGTACCATGAATTTGGCATAGTCTGTCCAGGACTCTATTCAGACCGGACGGTCCCTCCTTACTGCCTTTAAACGGCTTCTTTTGCTGATTAGGTCGAGAGCCCCTGAATCCTGCGTTGACCATTGTGTTGTCCGGGCTCTCTTCCTTGTTTGGGCATTTGTGTTTATTACGTCGTGGCTTCCCGTTGCCATCCCTTATTTCGGATGTGCTGGGGTCGCTGGTGCCTTTACGGGCTAGCCAGCTATCTTCACCCGTGCAAAAGCGGGTCATAAGGCATGTTAGGGCTGCCATTGTCCTTGGCTTTTCTTGGCCTAGGTGCCGGGCGAGCCACTCGTCGCGGATGCTGTGTTTGAATGCTGCTAAGGCTTCGGCGTCCAGACAATCGACAATTTGATTCTTCTTAGTGAGGAATCTGTTCCAAAGCTTGCGCGCGGACTCTCAAGGCTGTTGGATTATATGACTTAGATCGTCTGTGTCCGGAGGCCGGACATAAGTCCCTTGAAAGTTGTCCCTGAAAGCGTCCTCGAGTTCCTCCCAACTCCCGATTGAGTTTTCGGGGAGGCTTTTCAACCAGTGTCGAGCTGGTCCTTTCAGCTTGAGGGGAAGGTATTTGATGGCGTGGAGGTCATCCCCACGAGCCATGTGAATGTGCAGGATAAAATCCTCGATCCAGACCCCTGGGTCTGTCGTTCCGTCGTATGCCTCTATGTTCACAGGTTTAAAGCCTTGTGGGAGTTCATGGTCCAGTACTTCTTTGGTGAAGCACAGGGGGTGAGCAGCCCCTCTGTATCTGGGCGTGCTGTGGCATGCAATCGGCTGTTGTTGTGTCCGGAGTTTACTCCGGACTGGTATTTGGCTTGCACGAGCGTTTGGGTAACCATAGTCCCTCGCCGGGGTGTGTCCTTTGGGTCCATAGATGGACCTGGCTGCACCGGCTTTCTTATCCAGGTGCTCACGCAGATCGTGCGCGGCATCAGTAGCCGTTCTATTGTGGTTATGAAGCGGTACGTCCGGTCTCCTGGTCATATTATTCTTTGGTGGAATGGCCTCGTCGTCGAATTCTGGTAGTAGCTTTCGTTTTGGATAGCTTTTTGTATGGCGATCGTCGCCATATCTTTCTTCAGTGGCTAGCACTTTATTCCATCTGCGACTGAGCATCTCCTGTGCGGATTTGAGTTGTTGCTTCTGCTTCTTTAGACTTTTTGCCGTGGCCATAAGCTTTCGGTGGAGGTAGTCTCATTCCGCTTGTTCGTCCGGAGTGGTGAACACATCATCGTTCGGACTGTGTTCTTGTTTTGAGGCGGTTTCATGAGCTCGCCCCACCGGATCATTGTGATCAGGTATTTGCTCCGAACTCGGTTTGACGTGACCTGGCTTGTCCTGCTCCATCACTGGGTCCATGTGGTCGTTATTGCCTTCGGGGTTTACTGGGATATTGATCCTTCCCGTGCTCTTGTCGCTATTTTTACTGTTGCTGGACTTTGAGCGGCGTCTGCGCCGCCGTTTTGGCTTTTGCCCGTGTGTTTTATCCTCCGGTTTATCACTGCCGTCCTTCTTGGGCGTATCCACCATGTATATATCGTGTAACAAGGTGGTAGCCCCGTGCCCCAGAGATTCTGGAGCTTCTCCTGCATCGTCGTCCATGCCGTCGATGTCTTCGGAGTCGAAATCAAGAACGTCGGTTAAATCATTGATCGTGGCAATGAAGTGGGTGGTGGGTGGGCAACGAATTCCTTCGTCGCCTGCTTCCCACTCAGGCCGGACATAGTTCGGCCCAGAGCCTCCTGATAAAGAGAGAGACTTTAATGAGTTCAGCATGTCGCCGAAGGGCGAGTGCTGGAAGATATCTGCAGCAGTAAACTCCATTACCGGAGCCCAACCCGGCTCGAC
This sequence comes from Triticum aestivum, assembly GCF_018294505.1. NCBI lineage: Eukaryota > Viridiplantae > Streptophyta > Magnoliopsida > Poales > Poaceae > Triticum > Triticum aestivum. Next base: position 396,574,488 of record NC_057807.1, read on the forward strand.
TAGCTCGAGGGTATGCGGACCGGGACAAACAACCGGATATGAGTCCGGGGGGCTGGGGTTACAGGCCTTCACCGTGGTGAGACCTGTGTCCGGCTCCATCGCTGATGAGTGTGCGGCCAGTGGGGCGGGGTCCACCCCTCCGTCCTTGGGCAACGCAACCTGCTCCAGATTTAGATCCGAGACTACTGCAGGGGTGATACCCCGAGCATTGTCTGACAACAGGTCTAGGCTGTGTTTGTCGTGACTGTTCGGCGCTCCTGGCGCAGGCCCGAATCCGTCGAAGATCAAGTCTCCGCGAATATCCATTGTGTAGTTCAAGTTTCCGAACCTGATCTAGTGGCCAGGGGCATAGCTGTCAATCTGCTCCAGATGACCAAGCGAATTGGCCCGCAGTGCGAAGCTGCCGAACACAAAGATCTGTCCGGGGAGAAAAGTCTCACCCTAGACCGTGTTGTTGGCGATTGAAGACGCCATCAAGCCTCGAAGTGACGACACAGAGGAACTCTCAATGAAAGCACCAATGTCGGTGTCAAAACTGGCGGATCTCGGGTAGGGGGTCCCGATCTGTGCGTCTTAGGCTAATGGTAACAGGAAGCAAGGGACACAATGTTTACCCAGGTTCGGTCCCTCTCGATGGAGGTAAAACCCTACTTCCTGCTTGATTAACATTGAAGATATGAGTAGTACAAGAGTAGATCTACCACGAGATCGTAGAGGCTAAACCCTAGGAGCTAGCCTATGATGGTATGATTGTAAATGTGATCGACCTTCTAAGGGACATCCTCTCTGGTTTATATAGACACCGGAGAGGGCTAGGGTTTACATGGAGTCGGTTACAAGGAAGGAAATACAATATCCGGATCGCCAAGCTTGTCCTCCACGCAAAGGAGAGTCCCATCCGGACACGGGCCGGAGCCTTGAGTCTTGTATCTTCACGCTTTGATAGTCCGGATGATGTATATAGTCGGGCTGTCGGGATACCCCCTAATCCAGGACTCCCTCAATGATGAAGTTACCGGTGCAGGGCTTCGCCTAAGCACTATGACAATATGACAGAGGTGGAATATGGTGGAGGGGGGCACAACACACAGCTAAACAATCAACGTGTGTGTCTATGGGGTGCCCCCCTCCCCCGTATATAAAGGAGTGGAGGAGGGGGAGGGCCGACCTCATGGGGCACGCCCAAGGGGGGGATTCCTACTCCTAGTAGGAGTAGGTTTCCCTCATTCCCTAGTTGAAGTAGGAGAAAAAGGAAGAGGGAGAGGGAGAGAAGGAAAGCCCCCCCCCAATTAAGATTGGGCTTGGGGGGTGCACGCCTCCCACTTGGCCTCCTCCTCCTCTCTTCCATCATGGCCCATTAAGGCCCATTAACTCCCGGGGGGTTCCGGTAACCTCCCGGTACTCCGAAAAATGCCCGAACTCATCCGAAACCTTTTCGGTGTCCAAACATAGTGTTCCAATATATCAATCTTCATGTCTCAGCCATTTCAAGACTCCTCATCATGTCCGTGATCACATCCGGGACTCCGGACTACCTTTGGTACATCAAAACACATGAACTCATAATATCAATCGTCATCGAACGTTAAGCGTGCGGACCCTACGGGTTCGAGAACTATGTAGACATGACCGAGACTCATCTCCGGTCAATAACCAATAGAGGAACCTGGATGCTCATATTGGCTCCCACATATTCTACGAAGATCTTTATCGGTTAAACCACATAACAACATACGTTGTTCCCTTTGTCATCGGTATGTTACTTGCCCGAGATTCGATCGTCGATAGCACCATACCTAGTTCAATCTCATTACCGGCAAGTCTCTTTACTCGTTCCATAATGCATCATCCCATGACTAACTCATTAGTCATATTGCTTGCAAGGCTTATGGTGATGTGCATTACCGAGAGGGCCCAGAGATACCTCTCCGAAACATGGAGTGACAAATCCTAATCTCGGTCTATGCCAACCCAACAAACACCATCGGAGACACATGTAGAGCATCTTTATAATCACCCAGTTATGTTGTGACGTTTGATAGCACACTAAGTTTTCCTCCGGTATTCAGGAGTTACATCTCATAGTCATAGGAACATGTATAAGTCATGAAGAAAGCAATAGCAATAAACTAAACGATCATGATGCTAAGCTAATGGATGGGTCATGTCCATCACACCATTCTCCTAATGATGTGATCGCGTTCATCAAATGACAACACATGTCTATGGTCAGGAAACATAACCATCTTTGATTAATGATCTAGTCAAGTAGAGGCATACTAGGGACACTTTGTTTTGTCTATGTATTCACACGTGTACTAAGTTTCCGGTTAATACAATTCTAGCATGAATAATAAACATTTATCATGATATAAGGAAATATAAATAACAACTTTATTATTGCCTCTAGGGCATATTTCCTTCACAAATATGGTGAAGTGTCATGTAGTCAATGTTCACATGACACCACTAAGGGAATCACAACATACATATTATCAAAAAATCAAACACATATCAAGTTCACATGATTACTTGCAACATGATTTCTCCCATGACCTCAAGAACAAAGATAATTACTAACAAGTGATAAACATGCTCAAGATCAGAGGGGTATTAAATAGCATATTAGATCTAAACAAATGATCTTCCACCAAATAAACCATATAGTAATCAACTGCAAGATGTAATCAACACTACTAGTCACCCACAAGCACCAATCTATAGTTCCGGTACAAAGATTGAATACAAGAGATGAACTAGGGTTTGAGAGGAGATGGTGTTGTTGAATATGTTGATGGAGATTGCTCTCCCCAAGATGGGAGAGTTGTTGGTGATGATGATGAAGATGATTTCTCCCTCTGGGAGGGAAGCTCCCCCGATGGAATCGCTCCGCCGAAGGGCAAAAGTGCTCCTGCGCAAGTTCCGCCTCGAGACGGAGGTGCTTCGTCCCGAAAGTCCTCTCCTTATTTTTTCTAGGTAAAGATGACTTATATACCAGAAGATGGGCACCGGAGGTGGGTTGAGTGAGCACAACCCACCAGGGCGCGCCTGGGCTCCCTGGCACACCCAGGTGGGTTGTGCTCACATGGTGGGCCCTTTCTGGTACTTATTTGCTCCAATATTCTTCAAATGTTCCATAAAAAATCTCCGTAAAGTTTCAGCTTGTTCGGAGTTGTGCGGAATAGGTGGTCTGGCATAGCTTTTCCAGGTCCAGATTTCTAGCTGCCGGAATTCTCCCTCTTTGTGTGTAGCTTGTATATTACGAGAGAAAAGGCATTAGAATTACTCCAAAAAGCATTGTTATGCATAAAAAATCATAAATAACAGTAGGAAAACATGATGCAAAATGGATGTATCAATCAGGTTTCTTGGGATTAACAAAGCTGGAGGTTGTTTAACATAAACTTCCTCCTCAATTTCACCATTTAGAAAAGCACTCTTAATGTCCATTTGGTATAAATTGATATCGTGATGATTGGAATAAGCAAGTAAAATGTGAATGGACTCAAGTCTAGCAACAGGGGTATATGTCTCATCATAGTCCATACCTTCGACTTGAGTGTAGCCTTGAGCAACGAGATGTGCCTTGTTGTGTACAACTTGTCCATCCTCATCTTGCTTATTTCGAAACACCCATTTTGTACCAATGATGTTTTGGTTGTCCTTGGGCTTCTCAACCAGTGTCCAAACTTGGTTCCTTTCGAAGTTGTGGAGCTCCTCATGTATAGCATTTATCCAATCCGGATCCTCAAGGGATTCTTCAACCTTCATAGGTTCAATGCTGCAAATGAATGAGTAATGTTCACAAAAGTTAGCTAAATGAGTTTTAGAGCGAGTAATTCTCCCAGTTTGGATGTCATCGAAGATTTGTTCGACGGGATGATCTCTTGAGATTCTTGCTCTAACTCGTGGAAGCTTTTGCTTGGGTTGGGGTGGAACATCCTCATCATTTTCTTCTTCTTATTCTTCATTATTGTTGGTGTTGTCGTTTGCTTGTGGAGGTGGAGAAGGAGGTCGAGGTGGATAATCTTGATGTACTTCCTCATTTCCTTCATCTTGATGTGTTCCACTTGTGGATGCCTCCATGTCAACTTGTGATTCACCTTGATGTGAAGTTGAGGCTTCCACTTGAATGGACGAAGTGCTCTCCTTCACCTCCATTGGATGAATCTTGCCAATAGACAAGTATTGAATCGGTTCCGATGAGTCTTTTTCTCCTACATCAATTGGCAATTGCTCTACTTGCGAGATGTTAGATTCATCAAACTTCAAATCTACCGTCTCTTCAACCTTTTGGGTGAAATTGTTTTAACACGGTAGGTGTGGGAGTTTGAGCCGTAACCAAGTAGGAAACCTTCATGAGATTTAGGAGCAAATTTCGAATGATGATGCTTATCTAGAATGTAGCACTTTGAGCCGAATACTCGAAAGTATCCAACTTGGGGTTTGTTACTGATGAGTAGCTTGTATGCCGTCTTGCCGAGAAGTTTGTGAAGATATAGTTGATTCGTAGCATGACAAGTTGTCTCAACCGCTTCCACCCAAAAGTGTCTTGGCGTCTTGTATTCATCAAGCATCGTTCTCGCCATCTTGATAAGTGTTTGGTTCTTTCTCTCAACAACTCCATTTTGTTGAGGTGTGTACATAGCCGAGAACTCATATGAAATCCCCTCTTCGTTAAGAAAGGTATCCACATTATCACTTCAAACCTTCTTGATCTTCACTTTAAATTGGTTTTGGACCTTCTTGGCAAAATTATTGAAGATCTTTTGGACTTGGGATTTGTCATCAAGAAAGAACGTCCACGTAAATCTTGAAAAATCATCAATAATGACCAAACTGAAGGAGTTACCACCAAGGCTCTTATAAGCATTAGGACCAAAAAGATCCATGTGAAGTAGCTCAAGTGGTCTTCTCGTGGTCATGATGTTCTTCATCGGATGACTTCCTCCAACTTGTTTTCCTGCTTGACAAGCACTACAAAGTCTATCCTTGTCAAATATAACATCTTTAACACCAAGGATATGATCACCTTTAATAAGCTTATCATGATTTCGCATGCTAACATGACCTAACCATCTATGCCATAACCATCCTTTACAAGATTTAGCAATTAAACAAGTGTGAGGTTTGGCTCTTTTAGTGAAGTCAACAATGTATAGATCGCCTCTACGAATATCGGTAAAGACCATATTATGATTGTCTCTCCAAAACACTTGGCAATCTACTTCGGTAAATAGAACACTGAAACCAAAGCCGGCTAGTCTAGATACGGAAAGGAGATTGTAACCAAGATATTCAACGAGCGTAACATTTTGGATAGAGCTATCATTGGATATGGCCACCTTACCAAGGCTAAGTACCTTACCCTTGGAGTTGTCTCCAAAAGTGACATACTTGCATGGACCATCATTCTTAGCAAGCTCGCGGAACATGTCTTTTTCTCCAGTCATGTGATCGGTACATCCACTATCAAGAATCCATTCTTTTCCTCAGGCAATATAGTCACGAAGATTAGCCATAAGACCAAAATGCCTCATAGACTCCTCAAGATCGGTCTCACTATCTTCATCTTCATCATAATAGCCATGCTCAACATCATCATCAGTATGATCATCACTTGGGTCAAGTGATTTGTTAGATTTACGACCATGACAATGTTCAAGTTTATGAATTCTAATTGTTTGTGAAATGATGCTACTAATAAGTCCAACATTTCCTTTAGCACGCATAATATCACGGAGCTCAAATAGACATTCATCAAACTTGGGATCACTAGGCTCCATATTATGAAAAGCAATAGACTTTTGAAGAATCTCATCTAGATTTTTCAAGGAATAATTCAGAAAGCGTTCCTAAAGATAATTCCATATAGTATATGCGCATTCAAAAGTAGGCAAGCACACAAGCAAATTCCTAGGCAATCCTCTAGTGATAAGATCAATAGTCCCAAGATTGCGAACCCTGTCAAGATATTCATCGGGGGTAGGACGCAAAGGATCAATGGGAGGCACATAAAGGCTAGTAATGTACTTGTTCAAATTATATTCATCAAAAATCACAAGCATTTCATTTTTCCACGAACCATAAAAATTTCCATCAAGAATAGGCACTCTATGTTGAATACTCCCGAACGTAGACTCATCCATCTTCCTCCAATGGCGATTAAACCAAAGCAATGGAGACCAATGCTCTGATACCAATTGAAAGGATCGAGAAGAGGGGTCTAGAGGGGGGTGATTAGACCATTAACAAGTAAAACTGGAAGTTTTTAATTTCTTTAAGTTAAGGTTGAGTATAGCACATATTAAGGCACTCTCAATACATTTCAATCAAGCATGACAAGAGTATATGCGACGGAAAGAGTAAAGCATGCAAGTTGCAAGAAAGTAAAGGGATGGGATTGGAGTTTGCAAACGCAATGGAGACACGGAGATTTTTGGCGTGGTTCCAATAGGTGGTGCTATCGTACGTCCACGTTGATGGACACTTCAGCCCACAAATGGTAATGGCTGCGCGAGTCCATGGAGGGCTCCACCCACGAAGGGTCCACGAAGAAGCAACCTTGTCTATCCCACCATGGCGATCGCCCACGACGGACTTGCGTCACTCAGGTAGATCTTCACGAAGTAGGCGATCTCCTTGCCCTTACAAACTTCTTGGTTCAAATCCACATCTTGACGGAGGCTCCCAAGCAACACCTAACCAATCTAGGAGACACTACTCTCCAAAAGGTAATAGATGGTGTGTTGATGATGAACTCCTTGCTCTTGTGCTTCAAATGATAGCCTCCCCAACATTCAACTCTCTCTCTCTATCTCTCTATCTCAGATTTAACTATGATGGAAAGATTATTTGAGTGGAAAGCAACTTGGGGAAGGCTAGAAATCAAGAATCTTGTGGTAGGATTGGAATATCTTGATATCAACACATGAGTAGGTGGTTCTCTCTCAGAAAATGAATGATGGAAGTATAGGCACGTTCTGATGGTTCTCTCCACAAATGAAGAGGGGGTGGAGGGGTATATATAGCCTCCACACAAAATCCAACCATTACACACATTTGACTCAACTCGGTGAAACCGAATGGTAAACTCGGTGGCACTGATTAGTTCAAAAATGTGAACGTTAGGAATCTCAGTGGGACCGACTGGAACAACTCGGTGGGACCGATGTGCTAGGGCTTAGGGCAAACATCATCTCCGTGGTGTCGATTGCATCAACTCGATGAGACCGAAGTGAAGCAATAAGCAACAGAGAGTCTGTCAAGCCAACTCAGTGAGACCGATTGCATAAACTCGGTGAGACCGAAATAAATGCAATAAGTCACAGAGCGCTAGCAAGGTCATCTCGGTGAGACCGAGATCCGTATCAGTGAGACCGAATTGCTAGGATTTCTGGATGTGGCGATGTCATATGAACGCGATGGCTCCGGGTAGAAAGAATCGGTGGGGCCGAGTTGGGTATAGGTTTTGGACATATTTGGATGGAGAAAGTGGTTGAGGGCTCTGGAGCAATATCACTAAGCACTTTGAGCAAGTAATCCATTAAGCAGCACCTCATCCCATTTTAATAGTATTGGCTTTCCTATGGACTCAATGTGATCTTGGATCACTAAAATAAAGATGAAGAGTCTTGAGCTTTTGTCAATATTTGTCCTTTGCATTTTGAAGGGGGTTCCACATCCTCTTGTCCTTGCCACGCCATTGTTAAACTCATCTGAAATATACTAGATGAAACCATTGGTCCAACAAGAGATATGTTGACATTAATTACCAAAATCACCAAGGGAGCACTTGTGCTTTCAATATATCTTGCTATCACTTAGTTGTTTATCTTGCTTAGCATAAGTTGTTGGTGCACATAGGTGAGCCTAATTGTTGTAGGTTTTGTGCTTGACAAATGAAATGCTAGTTTTATTCCGCATTTGTTCAAGGCTAAACTATAATTATTATAAAGCGCCTATTCCTCCCTCCTCTAGGCGACATCCACAATCTTTCAGTGGAGCTCTGCACTCATCAAAATTAAGTCGACGGTGGCTATGGTAGTGGCGGATGGTGGAGTTTTGTGGCGAGGCAGCGTGACAGCAATGTCGTTGGGCGTTTGGGGCAAAACACGCTAGGCGTCGAGGGGTATTTAAAGGTCAAGGTGGTGATCTCGGGCATGGACGACTTGCATGGACATGCGGGTCGTGGCCACGAGCGTGCGCAAGGTCGGGTGTGTGGGCGTCGGACAGTTCACGGAGACAAAGCTGGCGTGAGGGTCCCACCTGTCAATGCCAGAGAGAGAGAGGTAGAGCGAGAGTGTGAGTCGCGGGGCGCACAATAGTCGTTGGATCTTGATGCAACATGTCGATATAACATGGGGGTACCAGGTCGCTAAGTGACCAGTGGGCTGGCTAGACTACTGGGTCGCCCTGATCTGGTTGGCCGCCTGGTTTTGTTTTAAAAATATATTCTTATTTTTTCTTTTCTGTTTCCTTTCTAAATTCTTTTATATTTTTGAAATTTTCTTTCAACTGCAAACTTGCTCTAAATTCATTCTGGAATATTTGTGGAATGATGAAAAGTTTATTTGGACCCTTTCGTCAAATATTTTGTGGCACTTATTTTTAAACCCTATTTAAATATATTCCTCGAATATATTTTTCATTTTCCTAAATGAGTTTATTTTTGAATTTCTCCTATTTTATTTTTCTGTCAATTTTGAGTATTTGTGTCAAATCTTTTGGAAATTTTAATTTACTATCTTATTTCCCCTCTAGGGTTTTGTTTCACTTTCAACTTTTCTACCTCGGGGTTCCAACTAATTGTGTGGGGCCTTTAACCCATCTATGTAAATACACAAGGTCAACAACCAACAATCCTATGCAATTCTAGCTAAAATGCAAACAAGCATAGGTTTTACCTAAAAAAATTATTTGCTATAAAATTTTAACATTCCAGATTTGGGAAATTTCCGGGATGTGACAGGTGGGCAACAGGGTTGCCACCAAATTTGGTTAGTCGGTTGGGTTCTTGATTGTCCCATCTACACCAAGTACCCAGAGCTCTTCGTCGTCGCCTTCGTTCCTGATATTTTGGTAAGAGATGCTCTTAGCAACATTAGTTGCAACATCACCTTTATCCGCAATCTAAATGTTGTTGCACGAGTGATATCATGCTTTCTAACAAGAGGGACGTCATCTCGTGCTGATCTATATCTCGCTTATAACGAGTATAGCATCTGTCTCACTTGTAGCGTACGCGCATATGCCCCCCCCCCCCCCCCCCACATTAGCTATACTCGCTCATGTCGCTATAGTTTGCTTTGGTCTAGTTTCCTTAGTTTTTAATTTTCTTTTGTATTTTCACCGGTTTTCTTTGTTTTTTCTTGATTTTCACCAATTTTCCTTTTTTTATTTTACTTTGAATTTTTGTTTCTTTCTTGGTTTTCTCCAGTTTTCTTTGTTTATTTTTCTTTTTTGCACTAGTTTTCCTCCAGTTTAATGGTTTTTTCTTTTTCTCTTTTGTTTTCTTTGGTTTTTTTTGTTTTTTCAACACATATGTACATTTTTCGTACACATTGTCAATTTTCTGTATGCATCGAGAGCATTTTTTTACTACTCCCTCCATCCCAAAATAAGTTACTCAACTTTACACTAACTTTAGTACATGTTTAACATTTTTCCAATACATGATTAATATCTTTTTTCAAATATATATTTTGATCTCTACTCGTTCATATTGAACATTTTTTACACATATAAAGATTTTTTTTACAGTTTTAGCATTTTTCATATACATGATTTTTTTTGCAAGTTTGATGTCAACTTTTTTTTGTACACAACTACACATCATACATTATTCTTATGCATCCGAACATTCTTGTATACAAGTTTTTAACATTTTTAATACATGATTAACATTTATCTAATAGATGATACACTTTCTTTCAAAAATATTATTTGATGTCTATTGTTTTCATACACATTTTACATTTTTGGTATACATCTAAAACATTTTTATACGGGTTTATCATTTTTAATATACATGATTAACATTTTATCAAAGATATGTTTGGATGTCTACTTTTTTCTGTACCGATCATACATTTTTCTTATACACGTGAAACATTTTTCTGTACACGTTCAACACTTTTCAAATGCATGTTTACCACTTTTTCCCAAAAATTTGTAAAGTTTTTTGTAATGGGCCTACCCTAAAAAATACAAATGGGCCTGGCGAGTGGAAGCCACACCGGGTCCACGCACACAAGACACCGCGTCAATCTTTTGAACGAAAACTCCAATTTTGAATATTTTTATATATTTGAATTCACAGCTAGAAGACCTTCAGAATAAGATCAAGTATGGATATATTTGAACTAGTTTCAATTTCGCAGATTTCAAAAAACATATTTCACTCAAATTGAAAAACAAATTTCACTCATCTACAAAAAATCATTTCAGTCAATTCAAAATAAAAATTCACACATTTAAAAAATATGAACTCACTCATTTCAATTGACAGATTTCATGCATTTTTAAAAATATATTTCACCCATATCTTTAAGCTGATTTCATTCCCTCCAAAAACCAATCTACTTGTTTCATCTAACATTAACTGCTTTAAAAAAAACACATGTATTAAAATTTTGATATGATTGAAATAGAAAAAATAAAACTAGTTTAAATATATTCAACATTGGTCTTGCTCTACTGATCACATGTCCACTCAATCCAGAAAATTATATATTCACAAAAAAAATTGCTCACTCCATAAAACAGAGTTCGCTCATTTCAAAAATTAATTTTACTCATTTCAAAAATTGATATCTCTCAGTTCATAAAGTTCATTTCACACGATTCTAAAAAAACTATTTCACTTATTTCAGAAAAAATCATATAATTGCAAAAACAGATTTCACTCATTAAAAAAATGGTTTCAATCAATTCAAAAAACATATTCCACTTATTTCAGAAAAATTGTTTCATATGTAAGCAAAATAGATTTCACTCATTTCAAAAAACTGGTTTCACTCAATTCTAAAAACCTAATTCACTCATTTCAAAATTTAAACATATTTGAAATGTATTCAAGAGGGGTCTCATTCTAAAGGTCTTGGCGCAAAATTATGGTTTAAAAAATATGGTTGATTTAAACTGGCATGAATTGAATAAAAGTATGTTGTGTGGCACTGAGGCAGAAGAGGAGGGACAATCAATATATTTTATTCTGCTATGCATGCACGTCTCTAGGACCTACTTGTGCCTTTTAGCGGAGAATACGAGAGATGGAATGCTATTATACCTGGTTATACATATGGATGGGCCTCACCTATGCACAGATTATAAAAGCATGTGAAGGGTGGATGCTATGCCGGTGGCTCCCGGCTCCGGTAAAAAGGAGTTTGCGGTCAATCGAAAGACGGCGAACGGATTCGGCCGCGGAGTGCCGGCAGCATCGCGTGCGCGGCGCGTTGGAGTTAACTAACTTTTTTTTTATATACGAGAGAGAAGTTAACCAAGCGGGAGGTGGTGTCCGGGCGCGCGCGTCTGCCCGATCGATCGACCGACGACGCGACGGCCGGCCCAGGAAAGGTGGTGGCAAGGCTGGCCGGGCGTCGTTTTTCCCGGCCATCCGCACGTGCGGTGTACCGGCATGCCCCTGCTCACCCTGCGCGCTCGACACGCACGACCGACCGGCGACGTCAAGACGCGCGCGACAGGCAGAGGCAGTGGCCCGGCCGGGGCGCCATCACGCAACGACGCATCGGCAGCACATGACCTGCAGCCGGAGTCGGTGTGTGTGATTGCATGCATGCATGGCTGCATCGTACTACGTACTCCCAGCATGTTTATATGATTATTTCTTCCGAAAAGGAACATATCTCTGTTATAAAGATTCACTGAAAACTCTTACATCGCTGTTCCGAGGAGTTGGCAGAAATCTACGACGGAGCTCCGTCTAAACCATTTCGACGGAGCTCCGAAGCGGCAGGGGAAGGAGAGCAGAGATCGAGGGAAGGAGGGTTTTCCTCTGGTCACCTTGCGAGAGAGGGAAAATGATTACCGTGCATCCAAGCATGTACATAGCTGACAGTACACATGTGCCACTGTCTTAGGAAAAAAAGTTACTAGCAGTCGTTTTACCGGGGAAATGTACACAATGCACAGTCAGCGTTCGGCTGCATGCAGCATTCACTCCACCCTGCATGCATGCATGCATGGTGGATGGACGGACGCTTTGAGGTGATGCGCGATCGGACATGCGCGCATGCAATAATCACGGCCGACGAAACGTACCGATCCAGGCCACGCACCACTGTGCGTCCACGAGGAGCTAGCTAGCACGTCACGAGCGCACGTGCATGCGGCCGGGCCAACTTCTGCCCACGGCCGGGGAGAGGGCGACGTGCACATGCAGCGCCTGTACCCTGTGCCCGCTAGCGCTAGCTGTCGTCCTCTGTTCCTCCTCCCCCACTCCGGCGACCTCAGCCTCAGCCTCAACTGCCTGCCAACCGCTGGCCCGGCTCCGCTCCGCTCCTTGATTAGGCCAGGGCCCCCGCCCGGGCCGGGCCCGTTGCACGCACGCACGCACGCACGTAGCCTTTTGACGGATCGCAGTAGCTCTGTCGACGGAGCGCCATTGCATATTTGCATGCTGTGTTCAGCAGCAGTATTCCTCTTCAATGCAGTGGTGACCATCGTGCTTAGCGCCGCTAAGCCTTCTTGCGAAGTTTTGCATTTCCCCAAAGCAAAAGAGTTCCCAATTAATTACTCTCTCTGTAACTTTTTATAAAGCATTTTTACAGTTCATGACAGTGTCAAAAAACGTCTTATATATAATAAGTTATACAGAGAAAGTAGTTGAGAAGGTGGAAGTAATCCGTGTCTTGTCTGTTCCTCGACCAAGCTCAAACGTACCAGTGGTACCGATCAACACCGCCGGTTAGCTCGGTGTCGCTCTTATCTATATTTCACACAGTGCTTTGTCTAGCTTGCATTGTACTTGGCGGCCCTGATTGCCTGCATGTGAGAACAGTGCGCCATCAGTGACGCGTTACCTGCAACTGCAAAAGGGGCCCCGCGTTTACGCTGGACCCAGGCGCCAGCATAGCGCGTGAGTCGTGCCAATAACTTGACCGATCTCAAAAATCAAATCTACATGCATCAAAAGCCACATCGGAATATGCATGAGTGTATATACTACTCTACGTGATCTCGATTTCTTTTCTTTTTTACTGTTATATACGAAGATGTCGAGCACATGTCGGCCGCCAGGCAAAACAACAACAACAACAATAATGCAGCAAACAGGCCGGCGGTTTACTAACTCACTCTTTCACACGCTGTGCCAAAGAGAGCGGTGGTAGTACTAGTAGCAGTAGTACGTTGCATTGCATGGACGGCTGCTCCCTGTGGCGACGCTGATAAGATACGACTCGACCGGAGACGATCATCTGCGAGCTCTGTCCGGGAACCGAAAAGATGGACAGGCATATATCCAGCTCTAATCTAATCTAATCGCGTCCTTCGTACGTGGTGGCTACGCACTCCACATCACGTACTCCCCCGCGGCCGCTTTATGAAATGCCGAGGCATTTGCGTTTGTCCCCCTGTTTCTGCAGCGCCGGTGCGTGCCTGGGCACAAGCCCATGTTGACGGGTCACATGCCGTGTCCCGTCGCAGGGCAGGAACCGGTCTTGCCCTTCCGGTCCTCTTGTGAGTTGATTGATAATCGGAGACGTTTCTCCTCTTTTTTGCTGGTAATCTGAGAGGTGTCTTTCGTGAGATCAGTTAGAACCTGAGGTGTTTTTCTTGTGACACCGGTAATTACTGCACCTGATCTATCACACTGATTTTGTTTTTTTTTCTGATGAAAGAAATATTCTTTTTGCGGGAAAAACTTTCAATCTATTCATCTTCAATCATGATAGTACAACGAACATTAAAAACAATCATGGTAGCGACAACTACAATCACTGAAGCGAGCCGAAGGTGTGCTGCTGTCATCTTCCCTTCCTCATTGAAGCCACACAAACCTTATTGTAGTAGACAGTCGGGAAATCGTCGTGCTAAGACTCTATAGAACCAACGTACCAGAACAGCAACCGCCGCGGATGAAGAATGTAGATCAAAAGGACCCAACTTGAAGACACACGAACGAACAACGAACAACGAACAACGAACAGATCCAAGCAAATCCACCAAAGACAGATCCGCCGGAGACACACGCCCACCGATGATGCTAGACGCATCACCGGTACGGGGGCTAGGCGGGGAGACCTTTATTCCATCTTCAGGTAGCCGCCTCCGTCTCGCCTTCCTAAGCAGAACACAAACTCTAACAAAGCCTGAAAAAAGATATAAAAACGGAGCCCCCCCCCCCCCCGTCGACGGCCGAGATCCACTCCGCCTCCATGGCCCTAAGTGTAGGACCTTGAGAAGAGGTGTCTAAAGGGGGGTGATTAGACACTAAGTACTAAATTTGCATTTTTTAACTTCTTTAAGTTTAAGTGGAGTTTAGGCACGAGTTTAACATTCACACCATATAGTAAGCAAGCATGCAAAGAGTATATGAGCAGCGGAAAGTAAAGCATGCAACTTGCAAGAATGTAAAGGGAAGGGTTTTGGAGGATTCAAACGCAATTGGAGACACGGATGTTTTTGGCGTGGTTCCGATAGGTGGTGCTATCGTACATCCACGTTGATGGAGACTTCAACCCACGAAGGGTAACGGTTGCGCGAGTCCACAGAGGGCTCCACCCACGAAGGGTCCACGAAGAAGCAACCTTGTCTATCCCACCATGGTTGTCGCCCACGAAGGACTTGCCTCACTAGCGGTAGATCTTCACAAAGTAGGCGATCTCCTTGCCCTTACAAACTCCTTGATTCAACTCCACAATCTTATCGGAGGCTCCCAAGTGACACTTAGCCAATCTAGGAGACACTACTCTCCCAAAAATAACAAATGGTGTGTTGATAATGAACTCCTTGCTCTTGTGCTTCAAATGATAGTCTCCCCAACACTCAACTCTCTTTCATAGGATTTGGATCTGGTGGAAAGAAGATTTTAGTGGAAAGCAACTTGGGGAAGGCTAGAGATCAAGATTCATATGGTAGGAATGGAATATCTTGGCCTCAACACATGAGTAGGTAGTTCTCTTTCAGAAATAGGATGCTGGAAGTGTAGGCTTGTTCTGATGGCTCTCTCCATGAATGAAGAGGAGGTGGAGGGGTATATATAGCCTCCACACAAAATCTAACCGTTACACACAACTTGCCAAACTCGGTGGGACCGAATTGGTAAACTCGGTCGGACCGATTCAACAAATCTAGTGACCGTTAGGATTTTCGGTGGGACCGATATGCAACTCGGTAGGACCGATATGGTTAGGGTTAGGGCATAACGTAATCTCGGTGAGACCGATTACACAAACTCGGTGAGACCGATTTTGGTAATTAGCTAGCCAGAGAGTTGGTCAGGCAAACTCGGTGGGACAGATTACTCAAACTCGGTGGGACCGATTTTGGTAATAAGTTAACCAGAGAGTTTGCATTGTAATCTCGGTAGTACCGATTACACAAACTCGGTGAGACCGATTTTGGTAATGGACATACACAGAGAGATTACAATCCCATCTCGGTGAGACCGAGATCCCTATCGGTGAGACCGATTTGCCTAGGGTTTGTGGCAGTGGCTATGACATCTGAACTCGGTGGCGCCGGATAGAAAGAATCGGTAGGGCCGAGTTTGACTTTAGGTTTAGGTCATATGTGGATGTGAGAAAGTAGTGGAGGGTTTTGAAGCATATCACTAAGCACATGAAGCAAGAGGCTCATTAAGCAACACCTCATCCCTCCTTGATAGTATTGACTTTTCTTATAAACTCAATGTGATCTTGGATCACTAAAATGTAAAATGAAGAGTCTTGAGCTTGAAGCCTGAGCCAATCCTTTGTCCTTAGCATCTTGAAGGAGTTTCCACATCCTTTAGTTCATGCCACTCCATTGTTGAACTTATCTGAAACATACTAGATAAAAGTGTTAGTACAACAAGAGATATGTTGACATTAATTACCAAAACCACCTAGGGAGCACTTGTGCTTTCACTAAGGCCACCGAAGGCGGGACGGACTAGCGACGACGCCGGCAGGAGGCAGAAAACCCTAGATTTTTGGAGGCGGCAGCCGGCTGGTTTCTGAGTTTTAATTTGATGAAGGAAATATATTAATATCAAAAGGATATCAATTACTCTTCATCAACATGACACGAGCTACTCAAGACCGTAGACATCCAAATTATTACAAAAGGAGAAAAAATGACCAATAAAATCATCAATCATGCAACCCATGTAACATGATAGATGCTCCAACAATGACACTCTTTGGAAGGTAACAGTGCACGAGCTTCACCGTCGCTGGACTCAACCACTATGCCCAGATTTTGGGTTTTCACCCCAGAGAGGAATCTGAGTAAATTTCATGCAATCTCTTCAACAAGGGAACATCTCGTGAACGACACCATTGACAAGTTCAACCAAAGAAGGTCGGGACTAGAGTTTCACTCGCGCGCCTTCACTAAAAAAGCACCATATAACCGAAGTAGTCATGTGCTGCCACCACCGGTCGATCCATCATCGCATAGCCGTGCAAACGCACGGCCCTAGTGGACCTAGGAACACAATTAGAAATATGCCTTTGTAACACACTTGCCGAGCAAAGTGTAGGGATACTCATTATCTCCATCGATCTCATGTCACCGAGAGTCCAGTCTGTCCACGCATCCAATCTAGGCCGGTCAAATGGGGCACCTCAGACAAGGGGAAAAACCACGCATCAAGGAGAAGTTCATTTGCCTGATCTACTATCATAGACGCCATCTTGGGCCACATCGAGCACTCCAAACCGTTGCACTGAGCGAGAGGCATGCAACTAGCGAAGCGTGTAACCGGGAACCTCCAACGAAGGCTAAAGCCCACTGACTTTGTGCCTCGTAGAGGCAGATAGCAGCCTAGGGTCATACTACGGGGAGCAAAATAAACTGGTGCACGCACAACCATGCCAATCCCTAAATTGCCTTCACACAGGGACCAGGAAGATGTGTCGCTGCCATGAATGGTAACCAGGAAAAATCACTGCCATCGCGAATCAAGGAACGAAAAGGCAGAAGCTCCGTTGTGAATCGGGCTGACTTTGGTTATGCTAAACTTTCTTTTGCAGCATTAGAGTATATCTAACCCACCCCCCGGCCATAAAAGCCACTTGTAAAAATGCTTTGGAGAATTAAACCCCATCTAGCCCATCCCCAGACCTTTAATAAAGTTAACATTTTATTCAACATAACCCAACTCTCGAACCCAATATTTGCTCTAGAAAGAACAACTCTGAGCAAATTTGTGCTAGCGACTGATCTCCTCACGGCGCTCGATCCGCCTCTCGTCGTCAGGGACCCACTGGCAGCGGAACTGGTCCACCTCCCTTCCCTTTCCTACCCTTTCGCACTCTTCCGCATGTTCTCCTGACTTGTCGGCGCCAGAATCAGCATTTCCGCCATGTTGTGGCCGAGGCCCACTTTGGCCGGAATCAGTACGGGGAGGCACACTCGTACTGATCATCGTCTTCTTTTTGTTACTTCGGGGTATTTTTGGCTTTGACATTAAAAAAGGGCGTTGACTCGCAAGTAACATGTAGTACAAGGAGTGGTACGAGGAGACGCCCATGTACTATACCCCTTCTTTCATTCCGATCCTCCGAGAAACACCCAACTTTGTTTTAGTTTTTTTTAATTTCTTCCTCATCTTTCCCTAACGATTGATCTGGTAGATCCTAGGGTTTCCAACCCCTCACATAGGCCTATGGAAGACACCCGATATTCATTATCAATATAACTCATTGCCTCCTCCCCATGCCTCATTTCTAGAACAAACTTGTTAACAGGATCAAGAAGGCATTGGTCTCCATGGCATCGAAAGACACTCTTGTCGTCATCTCAAGCCGCAAGGGATCTTACTCAACCTCTCCATCAAGCAAGATTATACCTTTTCCTGATTGGAAGGACATGGCTCCAAAAAGCTAGGAGGTACTCCATCGCATGAGCATCAAGGAAGAAAGTCTGGAAAAGAAGAAAGAAGAGAAGAAGAAGAAGAAGAAGAAGAAGAAGAGTACCCTCCGAACCCTTACAAGTAAAGTCTGGAAGGATCTTTTCCTAAATCCTCGGCCTTCGCCTCGCAAACGCGAGAAGGAAGTGCCAACTCCAGGTGAGATTAAGGAAAAGATAAGCAAGTCCGAGAAAGTTTCTAAAGCTTGTGTTCATAATATCGGAGAGGGTATTGACGCCTGCTAGATGATGAGTAGAGACCTTGAAAAGAAGGTTGATGAACTCTACAGTAGGATTGAATACCTTGCTGATGCCACCACTAAGTTGTCAGGAGAAACAAAAATTTCTCCTAAAAGTCATATCCAGGCAACATGAAGAGATGATGCTAATGTAGTCTGCTTCAAGTGTATGGCAGTTGCATGCAGCTAAGAGAAGAAAAAGAAGCATACGAAGGAGAAGGAGGAAGCACCAATCGAGCTCATGGAAAATTAGGTAATCTCACCGGCTTGATTGTAAGCTTCGGCGAGATCCGCGAAATACCTTGTACCTTTATCATTCTAGATCTCTACCTTTTTTCAAGTTAGTTAATTACTTGCACAATAAATTGCTTGGTTATCCTTATGAGTGGCGAAAGAATCACTTATCTGATGATGAATGTTGGTCTTACAATATATTCCCCCAAGCCTATCTTACGATAACAAAAATGATGCAAAAAGGGGCTCATCAACTCCGCCAAGCTTAGAATTTTGCTCGTGCATCACTTTTGTCCTTTATTTATGCATATTAGTCATAGGATTTTCAGAATTTTACCACGCTCGGGTGACCTTTTTGCCTAGTTTTGCCAGGTTACCGAAGGAGAAAGATATTTTGAGCATTCATTGGAAAATGCCTACCTCTGGGTGAAAATTACACTAATTGAGCTTACAATAAACTTTCTTATCGAGAGAAGATTACATGGGACAAAAACCAGCTGTGTAGGGCTTTCCAGAGGCGAAGACGGTGAGCGGTACGAGCGTGGACACTCGTACCATACAACACCGGCACCCCTAGTCGACTACTTCAACCCCATGCTATCGAATTCAAAGGCGACGAACAGAAAGGTCAGAACCATGAACGAGACCAGAAAGCCACACCTTCGAAAGGGACCCCAAGGGGGAATTGGCAGAAGGGTATCGCTCCGCCACCACCCCGACCAAGGAGACTAGGACATCGATCTTCATCATCATCACCATCCACATTCTTATCATCAATCCCTTCATTCATCTCATTGTTATACCAAATCCTAGTTTGGATTCATATGTGTGTTACATTAATCATTCATCTGCTATTGCCATAAACACTTTTATGATGCTTGTTTGTTTCATTTATATGTTGTGTTAATTATTCTTCAAGATGTTGTGTAAAGTTGACCTCACAACATTTGCCTTTACTGACTTGAAGGATTTTACTATCCAAGGGAAGTGGGGATGAAGAGGTATTGCGGTGACAGAAGCTACCGTGAAACTTAGATGAGGGAATAACGAAGAGCGCCTTAGCTGCATCCATGGAGAGAACCTTAATCATTGTTGCCTCTATCCGGCAGAGGAAACATTTTTGATCTATTTATCAAATAGGAGTATCATGACAGTACAAATAACACAAGTAAAAAAAAAAATCAATGTCCGCAGACCACCTAGGAGATGCTCTTAGAAGTTTCAAACCGAGGAATATAACTTTTACCCTTCTCCAATCCTGATAAGCATAGGAGGACTATAGGAGTGCAGTATCTGGCACTCGGCCACAGTGATAGATAGATTGTCGTCAATCTGCAGTTTCATTTAATTTCCACGACGCAAGCTGGCAAAGACCACATGCATGGGCATTTCTTGTGATCATTGCAAATAATGCTAGCCGTTCGATGATTGTGATTAGGACAAGAGCGCTTGTTTCGAGCAAGACCGACATCGGAAGACATCTGCGCCGTGCAGTGCTTTGCTGGTTTGTTTATATATGGCAGCCTTATTATAGGGGTCATGGCGATCGGTAGACTGTATACATACAGGGGCATAATGCTGCCATGGCAAGGAAGAAACAAATGCACGGTGGGTGCGTGCATGGATGGAACATTAAAAACGAACAAGATAATCCTGTCAGTTCACTCTCACAAATTGGTGTCTAAATAAATAAACCGTTAAAAAGGAAAACTAGAGAATGCACTTGCACAATTATTTAAGGGAATTGCTAACTAAAATCACATGGGAAAGAAGGCCTAAGCTAATTATATTAGGTACGGAACATATAATATTTTGACATTGATATGTACACCGGACCAGACCAGACCAGATAGTTCTTCCTGAACTCTTTTTTATGTATATAATATAATATACGTGGAGCTGAGACAATCGTTAGATGATCAGCTGAGCGGAAGTTGGGCAAAACCCAAGATCACCGAGCAGCCTAGCTTTCAACCAAACCACTGCAAGTTGCAAACGCCAAACAGGGAGACACCATTCTATATAATGACCGCCGGACAGTTCATGGCCTGTGGGAGCTAGCTATCGTTACAGCTCAGTCTACAGGTGAAACATCCCTTGCTTCTCCCCTATATATACGCCCCCCTGCTGTGTCCCTCAGCACACACCCTCCACACAGCACAAGTCAGTCAGTAGTGACACAGCAACCTGGGGAGGGAGAAAGGGAGAGACACAGAGAGAGAGATGAGAAGGAAGGCCATGTTCACGGTGGGAAAGAGCAAGGGGGTGGTGGCATCGCTGATGCACAGGAGGCCCTTCCAGCACATGGTGCTGAGGAGGCTCAGGGAGCTCAAGAAGATAGTCCCCGATGCCCGGGACGCGGACGTCGACGTGCTGCTCCGGCAGACCGCCGAGTACATCTGCATCCTGGAGCTCAAGGTGGCCGCCCTGCGGAGGCTCTCCGCCATCTACGGTGCGTGACGGATGCCGCACCTCCGTCTCAGTACGGCCCGCCCACCGCAATGCCCATGGTTAGAGGTTTTGAGCCCCAGAGTGGATGCAATTGTACATTAGTTGGGTAGGAAGAGCATTTCTTGCCTGCTCATCTCTTGCACCCCCCAGAAGTACTACGTTTGTGAGCTGGCTCCTATGTGCGGTCACATATAGGATCTTGTTTAGCAAGACAAGCCGGTCATTGTTACTGACAAGGCAATGACTGGTGTTGGCTACAAGAACAATTATCTAAGCCCCTCCCTGCATCTTATCGAATATATAGTTGTTTCTATTCAGCTTTCCTTTTCAACTGTTTCCTGGATGACTACAACTAATGCACAACAAGAAATCCACTGTTTAGATAAAGTAATTAATATTATATTTTTATCACATTATGATTTATTTACTTATTTGGCAACGGTACAGAATGTAGTTATTATCCTCAGAGTGAAGAACAGAGATGTAGTGTTCAACACCATAGCTCCGAGACACTGTAATCACAATAAAATCCCGGTCTGTAACTTATTTGGGGCTCCAGCACAAACTCACAGTGTTGGCAGATTCTTCAACATAATGTGTTGATCTATCTTGGATAACACATAACAGATGCCGTGCAAAATAAAAATGTAAGAAAAATCTTACATAAAGATCTGTCAGAATTTCCGTAAAAAGTGAACAGAACTTATTTTAGTCAAGGTCCATTGCTTCAAGTACAACTGTGGGATTCCTTTCTAACCATGTAAGATATAGGCGGATGCGTCACATCAACATATGCTCCAGTGATTATGACAGAAAAGTAAAGTTCAGGGCAGATCTTACCTTAGTACAGTCCCATTTGTGAAGCATCCAAGAATCAATGTTCGTCAATATTTCTCAGGGTTTTCAGCTATCAGCAAGGAAATAAGTCCTGACTGGTCTCTCTCCAGATCATCATTAACCGACATGCCCACTTGCTACTTTGAAGTCTAACTCCTCATGTGAACCCCTAAAAAACAGGTGTCCGACAGCAACACGTAACAGAACTGCAATAATGCTGAACAAACTTTGGTGGATACACCATGATGGCAGGCCAAGTAAAAGGACGATTAGGGAGTCTAATAAATTACCATATCCATTATATCATGTCCATTTCAAGAATAGTCTACATTATGTTTTAACTTCATATTCTAATAGGTGCATACCATCATAACCCGAACAGCATTGCACAGAAGTAATGTAACATCAGTCACAGAAGAAAATCTCTGTTAGCAAGGCTGCAAGGGTCTTAAAATGTCATGTACTTGAGGTTATGCAACATGGAGCAACAAGAGTGCAAGGCAACACAATCAGAACAACTGAACTGAAACATATTAAATGGTACGACACATGCCAAGGAGTGGTTTCACTATTGTCCAAAAGAAGTAACACATTTTACTGACATGTTGGACATCAGGCATGATAAAGACAATAGGTTCTTTGCAGTCTGATAATTGTCTGTTCCAGTGCAACATAATTGTCATTGAACTGCACTTGACTAACATAGAGAACATGAGAACAAAATTACATGTTGAACCTGCTAGTATTTTCTTATTGACACATCCATATCATAGTGTACCAGCATCACATGTCTATGTCCAAGCAACTCAGGCATGCCTCCGGTCCTAGTAACAATCCTTCTCTGATAAGCCCACGTGCACACCATAATTACTCCATACAAGTACAACACATCCAGTGATCGCTCCACTATGAATAGCTTTTGAGAAAACGGAACTTTTCAAGTCAGAGGTAAGAAACACAGAAACAATATCAAAGCAAAATAAAGAAGAATACTAACCAGATGATGTGAAGCAAGCATATGTCGTGAAACCATGAACTTGTGTGGTATCACCACATATTCATCTTATGATTTCGTCATAAGAAGCTTGACTGAACCAATACTTGACTTGATGTCTGGTCCGCTAAGCTCCAAGGCCAATACATTTCTTTAATATGCTGCAGTACTTCTGTAGCTTGGCATCAATTCTTTTCAGCTCACCTTCTCTTTGAGTGTATGGGAATAAACCAGCTAAGCTGGCCCCAATCGTCAGATTCACTATTTCCAGCATAGCCATGCCAAATATTTTGTCAGCTCGCCCAGAAAAAAGACCCACTACTACTGCTCATGATTGTACTACTGAGCTACAAGCCTGACATATTGCATATGTGATGCTTGGGTCTTTTGCACAACTTCATATGCCAGACACTACATGTACATCACTCAATTGTTGGCATTATAGCTTCTACATAAACTAATAATGCAATAATTTCACACAAGCATCTCATATTTCCCCTTTTTATCTTCCATTTTCTAAAATCACTAAACACTACACATGGCCATAGATCAATCAAGCTCCCTTCGTCAAATTAGCAACAAAAATATCAGGAAAATCAATCTGCACACTTGCTTAAGAATGCAGTTATGGAAAGCATAAATTAAGGGCAACAGCCACATTTCTTCTTACTTTGTGAGGTGCAAGCTACTTTTCAAAAAGGAGGAAAATCATGGTGTAGGGGCACTCATGCGGTACCAATCTAAACTAACATAACATTTAATAATTTAAACAACATAAATGCCTGCCCCCCTCCTAGCCCTGTCTTGACAAATCTTTCAGCAAGTACCCTGAAAATGAGGCACAGCCAGATGTATTTGTCAAGGTCCCCTGTACCTTAATGGTACAACTCCAGGGGGCTGCATGACTTTACTGAAACACATGGAGCCCATCCATGTGTGAGCATGTGCCTCTGATACTGCAATTTGGACTGTGCACCATAGCCAAGTATCAGCTGAAGTGGCAGCTATAAACACAACCAACTGCAACGACAAACACATCGCACCAAGCCACTCTGCCACTGATGGTTGAACTGTGGCACAAGCCATATCTTACCACCTCAGGCACATTAGGCAAATGACAAATCATAATATATAGCACCATGATCATTAATTTTGCATTAGTATGGGAATGACGCCCATGTGGAATACAGAACCAAAATGTATACAGTTTCACATCATGGTATTTTCAAAGGATTGATAACTTCGTTCAATACTTTACAGAAAACACCAGGAAGAGGTTGTCCAGACTGGGGATTCCAGCTAAACAGAAAGCTTTGTTTAATGGGTCCCTTGTTTAATTGAAGTCGCACGGTATTGCCTAACTTGAAAAGCAGTGTGCAACCAAATTCTGACTAAAATTAGTAGTTATCAGAATTCATAACCTCTGAGCATGATCGATTTTACTTAAACTTAGGTCTGCTGATGATAATACTCTATTACACAGCTATAATTATTAAGGAGATACATATACCTATTAAATTTTGATTACTAGAGAAAATAAACTGGTACTTAACTGAGGCATTGTCACCTTTCAGACTATTCATCAGCAACATAAAAATGCATCAAGTAACAGGGGTTATTCAGCATTCCTGTTGAAACACCTTTTTTACCGTTTGCCTTGATGTGAAAGAACTAAGAAGCAATGGTGTGCATTCTTCAATCCAATTTATTGTTCTGAGTGTGGGTATGTCTAACAAATAATTCGCATACAAAGTTAATCTGTAGAGTCTGTGTATATAAAACAATGGAACTGAGAAGCTGATCCCAGGTCAACATCCAGTCATTCGGCCACTCTGCCTTGTTGTGGAAAGAACATTACTAGTTACAGGTCAACCCACTATTGGTCTGAATCTTTACCAACCATGGTTATTATATAGAAATAGAACAGAACAGATGTCTTACTAGAATATATAGAATTTGCACTTTTCTGAGCATGGCCAGTATCTTCCATCAACAACCACAGAAACTGCAATTTTAGCACTCAATGTAAAGGGGGGCAGCCCCAGTGCATGTAGCTCCCGCTTGCGCAGGGTCTGGGGAAGGGTCCGACCACTTTGGGTCTATTGTACGCAGCCTTTCCCTACATTTCTGCAAGAGGCTGTTTCCAGGACTTGAACCCGTGACCTCAATGTATTGCACTCAATGTAGCACTCAATGTATTGCACTTTTTTTTTAAAAAAAAACAGTACAATCTCAAAATAAAGTAAACAACAGAAGATTAGACGTGCATCTCAAACATTACAATGTGAACTCATAAT
Source organism: Triticum aestivum (assembly GCF_018294505.1). NCBI lineage: Eukaryota > Viridiplantae > Streptophyta > Magnoliopsida > Poales > Poaceae > Triticum > Triticum aestivum. Next base: position 396,599,621 of record NC_057807.1, read on the forward strand.
CCAAAAAAATTCCTGACTCATACCAACATTTCAATGTACAGAGAGAAAATCATGCTTATTATGTAGGTTCGAGTACGATTCTATAGCAAGAGCAGCCTCCGTATCCTTGTAGATCACACAAGGAAAATGCAGGTATGAGTCATGGCCATGAAATGTACCACTCCAATAATGTTCAGCAAATTCTGTGGTCATATATGAACAATGCTTAATAGGACAAAATCTCATTATTGTCTCTGCTTGCCCCCACGAGTGCATGAGTCGTACGGACTAGCCACATTAGACCCAAACATTTATCACATGGGTAGAGCAATAATGAAATTATGTCAAGAATTAGGCTATGCACTTTTCATGCTGCCAACTGAACTAGATCATGCGCTTTTCATGCTACCAACAACCAGAAGAAAGCAATGTAACAAGCTCACAAAAAAAGCATTACTAGAATCAAACAATGCTGGGAGTCACAGGCGGGTACTGGCTCTTACCAGGGCACCCTAAAATCTGCAAATATCTCTTGATGGAGAATGGAGAGAACAGGGGAAATACTACATGCCATCTCAGATTCTCACTTGATGAGGTCAAGCCGGCGCATAAAAGAAAAAGGGAATTGAACCTGTGCATAAACCATGAGCAGAAAACCTGCAATACTCCTATGGAGACAAAGCCCAAAGGGCCCAAATCAGCAAACACTATCTCCAATTTTCATTATAATAGAAGAAGCCCTGCCTTATGAACAGTACACAGAAATCATATCATATACTCGTTTTCATTCAAAAAAAATATCATATGCTCGTAGATCAGATTCTGCCATACATCCAGGCCTCATTCGAGCAATTCAGTAAGCTCGAGGTACGTTTAATTAGGAACTGCTTGCGCCCAAATCCCTAAGCTCCTAAAGAACATTCGCATCAGGTAATCTTCGCGCCAGTTCCTACTTCCTAGTTCCCAAGAGGACGCGCGGAGGAGTACGAACCTAGGTGAATGCGGAGGTCGGCGGGGAACTGCCGCACTGGCAGCGAGCGGAGGCGCGGCCGCCCGTGCGCCGCGACGGCCGCTGCTGCTGGTGGTCCCGGTGGAGGTAGCAGAGTTGTGATGTGGACGTCGGCCCACGGCCTGGAGATTCGGCCCGGTGGAGGCAGGAGACTCGGGAAGGGCTCTTTGCTGTGGTTTTAGGCCTGTACGTACGGGTCAGAGACTTGACCCGGCCCGACTAATATAAGGTTCAACGGTTTTTTTTTTCGAGAGAACGTCGGCCTTTATTAATCATGCACACAAATTACACAGAGTCTCCCGGATGCAACCTGGAGCAGAGTGAAAAACACAAGGACTCACAGAGTTCAGACTAGATCTAGTTAGAACATGCGCTAAAATATTACAATGCCGACGAACATGCATAAAAGAGATAGAAGGCAAAGATCGAGATGCCAACTTGATGTCAGCTATGATCGAACCCACCATGGATCGGTCCCGACTCGAAGATTGAATCCTTTGAATCACCGAGAGGCAGTCGGACTGAAAAATCACCTCATAATTCTTCTCGCCAGCCAGTAGCACCGCCCGACGGAGCGCGAGGGCCTCGGCCACTTCCGGGGATGAGACACCAGGCAGGGGCTCGGAGGCAGCTGCCACACACTGCCCAGAGTGGTTCTGCACCACTACCCCCACCGCAGAAGAATCACTCTCAGCGGAGACCGCAGCATCAGAAGACACCAGGAGCGTACCAGGCGGCGGTGAAGTCCAACAGAAACCAGGCGCTGAAGCACGCCTAGAGGCGGCTGCAGGTCTGAAAAGATACTGGAAGATCATGTCCACATAAGCCCTCGTCCTCACAGCAGTCCACTTTGGATGGGGAGGATCCGGCTCATTGCGAGCAGCATTACGGGCCTCCCAGATGTGCCACATCATGACCGTGATGATGGAGATATCTCTGTCAGAACACCGGCCAAGCAGATCGAACAACCATTGCTTTGGCGAAGTGAAAGAGGAGCGATACAACTTGAGTCCAAAGACGTCCTTGATCTCCTCCCAGATTGAGCTTGCATGAACACAGAAAAGCAACGCATGCTCAACACCTTCATCCCGGCCACAGAAAGCACAATCGGTCCTCGTAGGAACATGACGATGCTGTAATTGTTCTCCCGATGACAAACAGTTGTGAGCAAATCTCCACATCAATATCTTCATCTTGTTCGGCACCTTGATGGTCCAGATCTTCTTCCAAAGCTTTTCCTCCAAAGGCCAAGCTGAGTGCTGACCCCCATCATTTCCACTTTGAGCCGAAAGAAACTTGCTCGTCCTGACCATGTTGTAGGCTCAACAGGAAAGAAAAAATAAGGTTCAATGGTTCACCATGTCCGGTCGTTGTTAAATATGGATATTCTGCGAAACAAAAAATATGCAGCTTTTTCCCGTAAAAAAACATGCAACTTTTCAATACTCCCTCCGTTTCAAAATATAGTGCTTTGTTCTATTCTCGTGCTTCAACTTTGACCATAAATTTAACCAACAAGACCGACTGCGGCGGGAGCAAAAGTTATACCAGTGAATTTGTATTCAAAAGAAGTTTTCAATTATATAATTTTTTCTCTGCCGCAATCGGTTTCGTTGGTTAAATTTATGGTCAAAATTGGACCTCGAAAAGTGCGGGCACATTATATTTTGGAATGGAGGGAGTACGAAACACTGTCTGCGGGAAGAAAATGAAGTTACTAATGATTTAGCAAAGTAACCCTTTAGTGAAAGAGCGTCTAAATTTTAGGACTCTACATTTTTCTTATTCCCTTCTAAATGACCTTTCGATTATCTCAGAAATAAAATCTTGATGCTTTCAGAAAAGTCCGGTTGTTGTCAATCCTCGCGCTCGGGTAATCTATGTTGCTAATTTTTTTAGAAATATAATGTTGATGATTTATATTTCAAAAAGGTGTTCATTTTCTCTCAGCGGAGGAAGAATGTTTAATCTCACTCCTTCTCAATATATTGCCTAATAGAATATATTGTCCCTCGTGTCGCCCGCGTCTGGCGACACAGGAAACCCTAGCCACCGTCGGTATGTCCCTTCTCCACCACCACCCCTCCACATCACCGCCGTTGGAGTGCCTGTCGGTAAAGCTGCGCTCCGCCCGAGGATGGTGACGATGGGGTGGCTTCATCCCTCGCACATCATGGCGCCACCACCCCCAGCCCCCTTCCCACATTCGATCTTCGCTCAGCGTCGGGCAGCCTCGCTCCCTTCTGGCCATTGCATCATCTCTCTGCCGGTCGGCACTGCATTGGCCTACACCTTTGATACGTTTCCGTCGTATCTATAATTTTTTATTGTTTCATGCCAATATTATACAACTTTTACATAATTTTGGCAACAATTTATATGATTTATTAGACTAACCTATTGATCCAGTGCCCAATGCCAGTTCATGTTTATTGCATGTTTTTTGTTTCGCAGAATATCCATATCAAACGAAGTCCAAATGCAATAAAAATTTACGGAGAATTATTTTGGAATATTTGTGATTTTTGGGAGGTGGAATCAACGCAAACGGGGGCCCACGGCCCCCAATATACACCAGGGTGCGCCCCAGGCCCTAGGAGTGTGGTGATGTCTTATGCTCACCTCATAGGTCGGTTGGGGCTCTACACCGGGCGCAAGGAAGCTTATATCTGAAAAAAATCATGTTAAAATCTCAATGCAATCGGTGTTATGGATCTCCAAATATTTAAGAAACGGTTTTCAGCCAGATTTGGGGGACGCGGAACAGAAGATAATAGAGAGAGAGAGAGAGAGAGACCAATCTCGGAGGGGCTCCCACCCCTCCGCTGCCATGGAGGCCATGGACCAGAGGGGAAACTCTCCTCCCATCTAGGGGGAGGCCAAGGAAGAAGAAGAAGGAGGAGGGGCTCTCTCCCCCTCTCTCTCGGTGGCGCTGGAGTGTCGCCGGGGCTAGCATCGTGACGACGATCTACATCAACAACCTTGCTACCGTCAACACCAAATTTCTCCCCCTCTATGCAACGGTGTAAACTCTCTTTTCCCTGCTGTAATCTCTACTTAAACATGGTGCTCAACATATATATTATTTCCCAATGACATGTGGTTATCCTATGATGTTTGAGTAGACCGTTTTATCCTATGGGCTAATTGATGATTGTGGTTGGTTTGAGTGTATATTTTATTATGGTGATGTCCTACGGTGCCCTCCGTCTCGCGCAAACGTGAGGGTTCCCCGTTGTAGGGTGTTGCAATACATTCATAATTTGCTTATTGTCGGTTGTCGGAGTGACAGAAGCCTGAACACGGATAAGTGGGTTATTGCCTATGGGAGTAAAGAGGACTTGATACTTAATGTTATGGTTAGGTTTTACCTTAATGATCTTTGGTAGTTGCGGATGCTTGCTAGAGTTCCAATCATAAGTGCATATGATCCAAGTAGAGAAAGTATGTTAGCTCATGCCTCTTAAAGGAAATATGCCCTAGAGGCAATAATAAAGTTATTATTTATTTCCTTATTTCATGATAAATGTTTATTATTCATGCTAGAATTGTATTAACCGGAAACTTAGTACATGTGTGAGTTTGGAAATTAAATTTTGATTTTTTGGATACTTTATTTGCTAGTTTATTTATTTATTTGTGGAGTAATTAGAACTACAATTTTTGTTTTTAGTTTGGGAATTTTGGCCCAGAAAAATGTTCACTAGGTCATTAATAAGGCCATATTAATATGTGAATTTTTCTGGTATTGTTAGATATTTATTTATTTAAGTTTAGCATGTTTTTGTCTCTCTGGAAAATTGTCTTAAAAAAACTTCTCTGCCGAACTGGGTCGGCCCAGCTCAACCAGGCCGCGCCCCAGCTAGCCCCATGCCCCGCGCTGACTCCGGCAGGAGTCCCGCCGCCGCCCAACGCTGCCACGCACCGAGTCCGGCTCGGCCACGCCGTCCTCGCCGCATTGCCCCCTCCTCCAAGCCGAGGACCCCGACCCCTTTATAAGCCGAGGACCCCGACCCCCTCCCCTCCACATCGAGCCGCCGCCGCCGCACGCCGCCGAAGCCGCCGCCGCACGTAGCTGCCGCCGCTGCCGCCACCGCACACCACCGTTGCCATCGGAGCCCGATGCCGCCTTGCCATCGTCGACCACCGCCGCCGCCGGTAGACCCGCCACCCTCGCCGTCCAATCTGGATCCAATGGTCCATATCATTTATATTTTTTTCTTTTTTGTTTTTTAGCGAGCGTTAGCTCGTTAGTCTTTGGTAGCGAACGGTTTCATTCTATTAGGTTGTGTGGCGAACGTTCATTCGATAGTTCTTTCTTTTTATTTTAGTTTTTCTGACAGGCACCTATTCATAGTTTTATTTACAAATTAGTCCCTACGTTTCAAACTAGCACAACTTTTTGCTCATTTGTCCAAATTCGATGAAACCAATGCCAAAATCTTCAGAGCGATCTCATCTATCCAGTAAACCAACATGAACATGTTTTTGAAAATTTAAAATTTGAATTAGTTCATATTTGCATTTGAACTTTTTTGATCGTATCTTGAGTTTCGTAGCTTTGTTTTAGTTGATTATTTTTTCAAACCGTAGCTAATCCCATGTACCTTCTATTAGAATCTAATCCACATAATTATAATACTATTAAAAATTTATTTTCTGCTTAGATTATTTATTTGCTTGTTTTTGAGTTTTCTGGATCTTTTCTTCGATTTCCCTTTGCATCTTTTGCTTGAGTGCTTATGTATGCTATTGTTTGTTTATGATAGATTTTCCAGAGTGCGAAGCTTGTTACTACGAATACCTAGAGTTTTCCGATCGTCAACAAGGCAAGTTACACTTTGATCATACTTTTCAATACCCAGTTTTTACTATGCATTAGTTTTACCTCTCTAATATTAGCATGAGTAGGATTGGGAACATATGGTTTGGCTGTAGTTATTGAGGTAGGAACCTATTACCTTTTGATCACCCTGGGATTATACATTATGCTCATATATTGCTTAGACATGCTCGTAGACGGGGATTGGTTTGTGAGATTCATGCAAGTAGCGAGAGATAATAATTTTGGACAACATTAAGGTGGCAACTTTAATACACATCTGGGTAGATTATTTGGGGAACATGGAGAAACTAGTGCTTACCCATTGCAATCCCAGAGTACCCGTGTGATTACCCTAGGTCCGCCACCCAGGCTCAAAGGGATCATATGATATTTCATGCCTAGAAACTTCCGTGTGCAGCCACAAGCCATTATGGGCTCTAGCATAGTTGAGTAAGTTGTGTGACCTCTTTCAGTGGTATACTAGCAGATGTAGGGAAAAGTAGGTGTACCGGTCTACCCAGAGTAAAGAGTTAATGCTTCAAAAAGACTATGTCTCGATCTTCCAATCATGGATACTGTCGAGTCTTGTGGGGAAAAGTGTGCAAACCTCTACAGAGTGTACAAACTAATCATGGTTAGCCGTGTCCCTGGTTATGGACAATTTGAGTATCTGGAAGTGAATATTTTGTTGATCTCATCACTATATTTAATTAATATATTGGGTTTAATTGTTATTACTTGGTAATTTCGGGATTTGAGTTGGAGGAACCTTCTCAATATGGCATAAACTTGGTAGTAAATAAAATTTATTCCTTTGTTGTAGGAAAAAATTAGCTTTATGCAAAAATTAAACTCAGAGCCTCCACCAGCCAAATATGCATGTAGATATAGTCTCTTTCATTCATTGCTCTATAGTGTGACTCTGGCAGCATATTCCATGTGCTGACCAACACGGCTGCAACGTCTCATGTTGCAAAGTTTTCTGACGAAGAATAAGGTGCGCTAGGTCGTTGTCATGCACTCAGTTATGTCGTGGAGTTGATGGACTCATTTATGTTCGAAACTTCCGCAGTTACTTTATTTAGATGGCCTTCAACCATATTATTTTTGTAACAAATACTCTTTATGCGGACCTCGATGTAATAAGTGTGTGATTGAACTCTGTTATAATTCCTCGAGTATAGTGTGTGTCAGCATACCAATCGAGGGATGGCACTTAAGTACAGAGACTACGATTCATCGGGATCGGGTCGCTACAAGATGGTATCAGAGCACACGCTGATTGTAGGACGCGATCACTAGGAAAAGCCACAAGATACTCTTCTCTATTCATTTCTAATCCTCCTCTATTTCTACTCTATAGATGTCGGACCCCAGGAACAAGTTCACTCAGCCGGATGACAACATCCCCTTCAGACGACACTTGAAGGAAGTCATGAAGTACCTGAACATCGGTCTACCAAGTTTCACCGGAACGTTCACTGCAACTTGGAGGATCAAAGTTCGTGTACCTGGAAGGACTTTTGCACCAATTACCGAGCCCATCGAGTTTACCTTGGATGCAGAACTTGGAGCTTAGGAAAGAGCATGGTAGCCCACATCACCTTTGGACGCATTTGTGAGGTGTACCACAATGATGTTGAAGACACCGTCTACCAGATATGTGGATGCCGAGATGAGCAATGGGAGATGATTCGCACCAGGAAGGATGGATCAATTGCAGCGTACATTCAGGAGATGGATCAACACATTCGTCGATATGAGAATCAGATGTGTGCTATCATGAAGAAGACCAAGAAGGTGATGACCATGAATATCGAGCTGGAAGAGGAACTAAAGTCAACCCGTGACGGATATGAAGAGGAAATTGCGGTGCTACTAGAGAAGAATGAAGACATGAAGAAGAAGCTAGGAATATCCGAGGTGAAACAAGAACGTGAAGTGCATATTCATGAAGATGACTACATCATACTAGATGACATGGATAGTGATGGAGATGAAGACAGTGACAAGGATGAAGACAGTGATGATGATGCTAAAGATCACGATTATGAGCCCATGGAATCTTTCACCGATCAAAACTTCTAGATGACCACTCTATTACTATTAGTATTCTTCCAAGTAGTTAGAAATCGTTCGTGAAATTTGTAATATTAGTTTAGACCATTTTGTGTGAATCTTGTTTGAAACTGAGTGGTGTGAAGTGAATGTATTTGCCTCATATGCATATGGGTAGTGAAATCTCTCAATAGACCTTATTCTATTCTGTTTTCTCACCCCTCTAACCCATCAGATGCCTCCGAGACGTGACCTCAGATTCACTTTCCCGCCGGAGCTCACCCAGTTGATCCAACACCAAAATGCCTTGATGCAGATGATGATACATAACCAAGGCAACAACAACAACAACAACCCACTACCACCACCCCTAGTTGACAACCTAGCCCATTTCCTAAGGTTGAATCCGCCGGTGTTCTCTAGCAGCACCGAGCCGATTGTTGCTGATGATTTGCTCCGCAAGATCGGGAGGGAGATAACCACTGCTGGATGCACAGATGCGGAGAGAGTGCGCTTTGCCGGACATCACTTGATGGACCCGCAACCTCTTGGTGGGAGAATTTCACCACCACTTACCCCATTGCTATAGTTACATGGGATCTGTTTCAGTAGGCCTTCTACACCACACATGTCTCTGCTGGAGCCATGAGTTTGAAGAAGCGTGAGTTCCGCAACTTACGCTAGGGGAGTCATATAGTGGGGCAGTATGTGGATGAGTTCAGCAAGTTAGCATGCTATGCCCCGGATGATGTGGCCACAGATGTCGCGAAGCAGGAGAAATTTCTTGAGGGGCTCAATGATGAGCTGAGTATGCAGTTGATGGTGGCAACCTTCAACAACTACTAGGATCTGGTAGAAAGGGCCCTCAAGATTGAGGGCAGGCATCAGCAAATAGATAACCACAAGAGGAAGTGTGGATAGGGAAAGTATAACTCTGGAGATCAGCAGAAGCCTCGCTATCCCCCTTACCAGGGAGGACACACTCATCATAACCATGGAGGACATAACCATGGAGGAAATTCGCACAATGGAGGAAGTTCACACAACCATAGTGGCCTTAAGATGGTAATGGGAATGGAGGAAGCAACAGTTAGAGCCGTTCCAACCCCGCGACACCCGCCAAGAAGGATCTGAGTCACATTACCTGTTTCAAGTGCGGGAAGACCGGACACTACGCCACTGAATGTCCTGAGGCAAAGAATGGAAATGGCAATGGAAGCTTTGGAAAGAAGCCCAATCCTTTCACCAGAAGTCAGGTGAATCACGTCAGTGTGGAGGAAATTGAGGAGCAGCTCGACGCAGTTGTCAGTAAGTTTTTGATAAATGCATTTACAACCCTTGTTATTTTTTACAATGGTGCATCACATTCATTCATATTAAGGGGATTTGTGGACAAGTTTAAGTTGCCAACCGTAGCCCTTAAGTCACTTATGTTAGTGAGTTCCCCAGGAGCAGAGTATATGGCTAGTTTGGGATGTTATCAGTTGCCATTAATCTAGACACGTTTTCCCCCACAGATCTCATTATCTTGGAATCACAAGGATTGGATGTGATCCTAGGCATGGATTGGCTATCCAAGTATGCGGGAAACATCGATTGTGCCAATAAATCGGTTCTTCTCACCACCTGAGGGAGTCCTGGACTAGGGGGTGTCCGGATAGCCGAACTATCATCATCGGCCGGACTCCAAGACTATGAAGATAGAAGATTGAAGACTTCGTCCCGTGTCCGGATGGGACTTTCCTTGGCGTGGAAGGCAAGCTTGGCGATTCGGATATGTAGATCTCCTACCTTTGTAACCGACTCTGTGTAACCCTAGCCCTCTCCGGTGTCTATATAAACCGGATGGCTGTAGTCCATAGGACGAACAACAATCATACCGTAGGCTAGCTTCTAGGGTTTAGCCTCCTTGATCTCATGGTAGATCTACTCTTGTAACCCACATCATCAATATTAATCAAGCAGGACGTAGGGTTTTACCTCCATCAAGAGGGCCCGAACCTGGGTAAAAACATTGTGTCCCTCGTCTCCTGTTACCATCCGCCTAGACGCATAGTTTGGGACCCCCTACCCGAGATCCGCCAGTTTTGACACCGACATTGGTGCTTTCATTGAGAGTTCCTCTCTGTCGTCGCTGATAGGCTCGATGGCTTCTTCGATCATCATCAACGACGCAGTCCAGGGTGAGATCTTCCTCCCCGGACAGATCTTCGTATTCGGCGGCTTTGCACTGCGGGCTAATTCGCTTGGCCAACTGGAGCAGATCGAAAGCTACGCCCCTGGCCGTCAGGTCAGATTTGGAAGCTTGAACTTCACGGCTGACATCCGCGGGGACTTGCTCTTCGACGGATTCGAGCCACAGCCGAGCGTGCCGCACTGTCACGTCGGGCATGATTTAGCTCTGCCGCGGGACAGTACCCTGGAGGTCGCACTCGAAACCGCTCCGATCTTCAATTCGGAGCCAGCTCCGCAGATCGAGGATGGATGCCTAGACACCGCCTCGGGGGCTGCAACCTCTACGGCGATAGAGCCGAACACTGACTTTGTCCCTCATAAAGCTCGTGACTCCAACGTGCCGGACTCCTCACCGGACTCCGAACCTCCCGCGCCCGCCCTGATCGAATCCGATTGGGCGCCGATCATGGAGTTCACCGCAGCGGACGTCTCCCAACACTCACCTTTCGGCGATATCTTGAGTTCGCTAAAATATCTCTCGTTATCAGGAGAGCCCTGGCCGGACTGCGGTCAGGACGGTTGGGATGCGGATGACAAAGAAATTCAAAGCCCACCCACCACCCACTTGGTAGCCGCTGTCGATGATTTAACCGACATGCTAGACTATGACTCCGAGGACATCGACGGTATGGACGACAACGCCGGAGACGACCAAGAACCAGCGCCCACTGGGCACTGGACAGCCACCTCATCGTATGACATATACATGGTGGATATCCCAAAAGATGGGAATGGCGAAGGAAAAGAGGAGGATGACCCCTCCAAAAAGCAGCCCAAGCGCCGGCGTCAGCGGCGCCGCTCTAAATCCCGACACAGCAAGAATGAAGACTCCGGCACCGGAGACAATAATACACCGGACAGTGCCGAAGACAACCCGCTCCAGCAAGATGCAGCGCAGGAGGACGGAGATGCCAGCCCTTATGAAGGAGCGGCAGGGGAGGAGGCATAGGATTATACGCCTCCCTCCGGAGACGAAGCGAGCCTCGACGATGACGAATTCGTCGTGCCTAAGGATCCCGTCGAACAAGAGCGTTTTAAACGCAGGCTTATGGCCACGGCGAACAGCCTCAAGAAAAAGCAGCAACAACTTAGAGCTGATCAGGATCTGCTAGCCGACAGATGGACTGAAGTCCTCGCGGCCGAAGAGCATGAGCTCGAACGCCCCTCCAAAAGCTACCCTAAATGCAAGCTGCTCCCCCGATTAGAGGAGGAGGCTTACGAACCCGCATCACCAGGAGAGAATACGGCTGACCGACCACCCCGTGGTCACGACAGAGTGGCCTCTAGGCCCTTCACCAGACCCGTACCCCGGCATCGCTCGAAAAGCACACGGCCACAGGGGAACACTCCGGACTTGCAAGATATATTGGAGGATAAGGCAAGACAATCAAGATCGATCTATGGATCGCGTGGGCATCCCACGATACGTGATGACAATCGTCGCGCCGGACACAGTAAGTCCGGCCGGGCCGAACAAAATAGACCAAGCTCCCTTGAGCTCCGTCGTGATATCGCCCAGTACAGAGGCGCCGCACATCCACTATGCTTCACAGATGAAGTAATGGATCATCAAATCCCCGAAGGGTTTAAACCCGTCAATATTGAATCCTACGATGGCACAACAGACCCCGCGGTTTGGATTGAAGACTATCTCCTTCACATCCACATGGCCCACGGTGACGATCTTCACGCCATCAAATACCTCCCCCTCAAGCTTAAAGGACCAGCCCGACATTGGCTCAACAGCTTGCCAGCAGAGTCAATTGAGAGTTGGGAGGACCTGGAAGCCGCATTCCTCGATAACTTCCAGGGCACTTATGTGCGACCACTAGACGCTGATGACCTAAGCCACATAATTCAGCAGCCAGACGAATCAGCACGCAAATTCTAGAACAGGTTCCTCACTAAAAAGAACCAAATAGTCGACTGTCCGGACGCTGAAGCCTTAGCAGCCTTTAAACACAACGTCCGAGACGAATGGCTCGCCAGACACCTCGGCCAGGAAAAACCAAGAACAATGGCCGCACTAACAAGTCTCATGACCCGCTTTTGCGCGGGGGAAGACAGCTGGTTGGCTAGATGCAGCACCAGCGACCCGAGTACATCCGAAATCAGGGATGGAAATGAGAAATCACGACGCAAAAAAGATCAGCGCCGAAATAAGGAAAATGGCCCAAATAGTACGGCGGTCAACGCCGGATTCAAAAGCTCTCAGCCGAACAACAAAACACTGCCCCTAAAGGATAACAGTGACGAGCTATCCAACCTAAACAAGATTCTGGATAGACTGTGTCAAATACACGGTACCTCCTGGAAGCCTGCAAACCATACCCACAGAGATTGTTGGGTCTTCAAGCAGTCCGGCTGACTTAACGCCGAACACAAAGGGCTCGACACACCAAGTGAAAGTGACGAAACCCAAAAGCAGCGCTCCGGAAACCAAAAGACTTTCCCATTAGAAGTCAAAACAGTGAACTCACTTCACGTGATAACACGCAGCGCGGCCCCTGCTATACCAGGACACCGTCCGCATACTGGGGATAGAACCCACCAAAATTCGCTATAGCAGCACTTCCTTCAAAGGAGTGACGCCAAGCCTTTTTTAGCCAATTTTACAGGCTCTGTACCACTAGAGGTCGTGTTCGGTTCATCCGACAACCTCCGTCGCGAAAAAGCTCACCCTCCATCACCCCATTTAGCAGTAGCCCTTAAGCACTACTGGGGTGCGCAGCTTTTGCCCGCTTTAATGCAATACCACATTACGCGTCTCTTACGCTTAAAAATGCCTGGTCCATGTGGCATGTTCTTAAAACTCCAGGTGTCTCTCGACCACAGAGAATGTGTGGCTGCCTCGACGGCCACACATTATTCCGACCTTGCAGGTCAAAGCCCCTAAAAATAGGTCATTTAGGCCTCGGACATGGTTAGACGAGTCCGGCATAACTTAGCAAGGGGCTTCCCAGCCGCATACCCCTTTTTTTAGAGGGACGCGCGCATAAATGATGAAAGCCAATAAAGCTTAACTTTCTTCATCTTCCAAATTATACTTTATTTTGATACACTTTTTGCATGATATTTCTTAGAAACTAAGTCCTTCTCTTTTACAGATGAAGCACGTGCTACACCCGTCCAGGATACAGCACAACGGAGACACAGGCGCAGACGTGCAGTAGGGACCCGTTGCAAGGATTCTTTTCAGATTAAGACCCTGCGTAAACCTTTCTCACTGTCTCTTGTTGATACACATCCCCCGGATTCCTACCAGAGCCGAGGAGGAGGCTGGCGTTTTGGCATCGGCCGCGTCAGAAGTTCCCGCCTATACTTGGACACTAGGGGCTTAGGGCTTTATTCTGCCCGATATCATAAAGACCGAACACCTCAGGGAGTGTTCGGCGTCTCAAGTTAGGCCTTATATGCATCAGCTCCGAATCATGTCTTTGGTCAAATGTTGGGTTTGCCCGGCTCCTGTGTTTTGCTGCCTTACGTTCTGTATCATCGGCTAACGCGGCACCAGGAGAACTACTGCGATTGTGCCCCGGTTCGGCCGGGAGAGCACCTCAGTAGAGAAAGCCGAAAACTGACTGTCATGATATAGCGAGAGACTGGTCAACCACTCGATCGACCATTGGGAATGTTTAGAATTCCTCCGCTTTGACAAAGGACCACTTCCCGGTCAGGCACATACGCGCCCCGAGTTCAGAGAAGCGCGGTGCCATCAGGGGCTATATAGTAGCCCCACATTCGAGCTCCTATGGCTAAGTGAAAGTGATAAAGCATTATAGTCCGGTTACCTAGTTTGCTATGCTATCACCTCCTTAAAAGGACCAAGATGTTGGATTAAGTGTGAAAAAGCGTTTTTCTTTTTGCAAACACCCCCACACCATGTGCAAGGGGGCTGAAGCCAAAGACTGCCATCTTTCAGGTTATACATACATATACGACCGCACAGGAGATAGTTCAATACTTGAACACACAAGTATAAAAAGTCATTGCATTATAAACATGATCTTAGAAATCATACATGTCATTCAAACATAACATCTTTCGAGCACTACGACTCTATTATACGAGCACCCTGCAGGACTTCCTCAAAGTAATGCTCGGTGGGGAATCGGCTTTTGTCCGAACCCCGGGATGCAACAGCGGTGGCATCCATCTTCGCCCAGTATGTTTTACCACGGGCGAGAGCCATCCGTGCACCTTCTATGCATGCCGACCACTTCATCGCCTTAATATGCGGCACTGCCCCAAGGAATTGCCGCAACAAGCCAAAATAACTCTTCGGCTTGGATCTTCCCGGCCACAGATGAGTGACCACATCCGTCATGGCAAGTCCGGACAATCTATTTAGCTCAGCCCACTCAACCAGCCGATCACTCAGCGGAAGTTGACGCTCCGGACTATGGAATTGAGACCAGAAAAGCTCTTCCATTTCGTGACCCTTCTAGCTTCGGAAGTGCACGACTACGTCCGCCGCACTCGCTGCCAAGTCCAGGTAAGGATCCTCCGCACCATACAATCGGCCGAGCTGAGCATACTTCGGATCCGTGAACTTCCTGCACAGCATAAAGGGCTTTCCAGCCACAATGTCTCAGATTTGACGCAGTTCCTCCTTCATAGCCCGCATCGCACTACGGGCATCTTTGGCTTCGGCGTCGGCCTTCTTCAGGTCCTCTTGTTCCGCTCGATGTTCTCTTTCAAGAACCTCCTAGCGGTCGGTAGCAACTTTTAATTTCGCGGCCATTCCGGCCATCTCCTCCCTGCTTCGGCAGTGCACAGCCTTCTCGGCTTCTAGCTCTTCCGCTGCCTTCGAGGCAGCCGCCTCGCTTTTTCTGGCTTGCTCCTTGGCCCGAGCAAGTTCGGCTCGAAGGCCTTCCATAGCGGCAGCGCCATCTGCATCAAGCATACAAATTGTAAGGCACGGGCGTCAGCCTCCTTACTAGGCGACCACGGAGCAACCACGTACCTTGTGACTCATCCAGTCGTTTATTGACCAGCGAGATGTCCGCATCCGCAACGTCGAGTTGCCTTCTTAGCTCGGCAAATCCATCAGTCCGGCTGGCCACCGGACGATCCGCCACCTGCATAGGAAAGGAGGCATTCTATAACTGAGATTACGATCCTTGGCACGCTATCGCTTTCGACAGCATACCAAGTCTCAGGGGCTACTATCTATACAGGGCGCACTTCATGTGCAAAACTATCAACAGGTATGTCATTTTTTGCGTACCTCAAATCCCATCAGTAAAATTCTGACGGCCTCATACAACCCGATTTCGGCGGACGAAATCCTCTCAATCACATCACCCATTAATGTGTGGTGATCTTCTGAGATGGACGCCCTCTTAAGCAAATCCTGCAGCTCCACCGGCCGTACTCCAATGGGCGCCGAACTCTCCGGTCCCGCCGGACTCGGGGAGACCCTCCGCGACGACACCTCAGGGTCGTCCGCCCTGCATGATGGGGCGGTAGATGAAGGTGTTTCGCATTCCATCCTCTCCGGACGAAGGTCTCCCGAAGATGAGCTATGCTGAGATGGGCTGAGATCCGAACTACAAGGTAAAAACTTCGTTACCTTTAGACATTAAGCAGGGGTGACTGATAATTATAAAATCCCCCTTTTCACTTACGGCTCGTTAGAGGGTTGATTCCTCCGAGGAGACAATACGGCCGGGGCGCTTTCTGGTGCAGGACCTTCCGGTACAGATTTCTTTCCCCGTTTTGAGGCCTTGGCCTCCGGGTCTTCGGAAGCGTTCCTCTTCTCCCCTTGGAAGGAGGGACTCTCGATTCCTCCCTTACTAAACGTCTCGTTGGCAGAGGTGACAGTTTCCCCGTGCCCCCCTTTGCCCTCATTCGAAGGTGCAACCTCCAACATTTTGATTAACACGGGATCCTGCGTGGTCTCAGGGAGGGGGGCCGGACACCATATCAGTTTTGCTTGCGCTATCCACTCCTGTCTAGGGATAGCTGGTTAAAAGGCAAGCTCATAAAAAATAAATGGACGGTGTGTCCGGACACAGGGCTACTTACTTGAGTATCCGGGCGATTGCAGCTTAGGCCAGCGTCCTCGGTCAATTCCGGATGCGTCTCTTGCAATCCGAAGAACAGTTTATACATCTCCATGGGAGTCAAACCCATGAAATGTTGAAGAGCTCGTGGCCCCTCCGGATTAAATTCCCACAGGCGGAGGGGGCGACGTTTGCAGGGCAGTAGGCGCCGGATCAACATTACCTGCACCACTGCGACCAGATTGATCTCCCTTTCTTGGAGGCCTCGAATCCGGTCCTGCAGTAGGGGGACGTCTTTAGGCGGCCCCCAGTCACGCCCCTTGTTGACCCATGACGTCAGCTGTTGTGGAGGGCCCGAGCAAAAGACGGGCGGCGGCTTCTGCCTGCTGCCCCGGGGAGCGGTGATATAAAACCACTCCTGTTGCCACAAGCCGAGCTCCTCTTGGAAAGAGCCCTTGGGCCATGGAGCTTCGGCCCTCTTGCTTATAACCGCCCCGCCGCACTCTGCCTGACGCCCCTCAATCATCTTCGGCTCCACGTTGAAGGTTTTGAGCCATAAGCCAAAGTGAGGGGTAGTGCGGAGGAAGGTTTCACAGACGACAATGAATGATGAGATATGGAGGATGGACTCCGGAGCCAGGTCATGGAATTCCAGCCCATAGTAAAACATGAGCCCCCTCATGAAGGGATCCGTCGGGAAGCCTAAACCCCGACGGAAGTGAGACACGAACACGACGATCTCGCCAGGCTCGGGAGTTGGGATAACTTGCCCTCGGGCAGGCAGCCTATGCGAAACCTCGTAGGTTAAATACCTGGCATCTCTCAGCTTTAGCACGTCCTCCTCCGTGACGGAGGAGGGCATCCACCGGCCTCGTAGATCAAGACCGGACATTGTCGAAGATTGAAGGTACCTGAATTCAGAGCCCTGGGTGTTGGAACTCAGGGAGAGGGGCGGATTCGATAGAGGATTGAATAAAAAGAACGGGCCTTGGTCTCATTATAATGAGGAAGAATACCAAGAGCCGTCCCCATGACCGTTTGGAACCCGCCTTCGATGGAGGGGGCGTGGCAACGGGCGTGGTTGGGTTACCCACGTCCGTATTAATGGGAATCCCAGAATAAGGGGAACACGATCTCGGCTTCGACAAGATGTGCTAAGGAAATCGCCTCGCTAAACGCGCTGAGGTGGAACAATAAAAACAATTCGAGTAAAGGCTTGGAAGTGGTGTGACGTCACGCCACAGAATACGTCAGCAGATTGATCTTGTGTAATATTATTCTCTCTACGGTGGTATGTGGAATTTATTTTTGCAGAGCCGGACACTATCCTGGTGTTCACAATCTTCTATAAATTATTCGGAGGAGGAACCCGCCTTGCAATGCCGAAGACAATATGCGCGCCGGACTCGTCGTCATTGAAGCCTGGTTCAGGGGCTACTGAGGGAGTCCCGGACTAGGGGGTGTCCGGATAGCCGAACTATCATCATCGGCCGGACTCCAAGACTATGAAGATAGAAGATTGAAGACTTCGTCCCGTGTCCGGATGGGACTTTCCTTGGCGTGGAAGGCAAGCTTGGCGATTCCGATATGTAGATCTCCTACCTTTGTAACCGACTCTGTGTAACCCTAGCCCTCTCCGGTGTCTATATAAACCGGATGGCTGTAGTCCATAGGACGAACAACAATCATACCGTAGGCTAGCTTCTAGGGTTTAGCCTCCTTGATCTCGTGGTAGATCTACTCTTGTAACCCACATCATCAATATTAATCAAGCAGGACGTAGGGTTTTACCTCCATCAAGAGGGCCCGAACCTGGGTAAAAACATCGTGTCCCTCGTCTCCTGTTACCATCCGCCTAGACGCACAGTTCGGGACCCCCTACCCAAGATCCGCCGGTTTTGACACCGACACCACCCCAGAGGGAAAACGGATCAAGTATGTGTCTAGGCATGCGTTGAGGAGGATTCCGGTGAATTCCCTTTCGGGAGTTGTTCAGGAGGAAGTACCAGTTGTGAAGGATTATCCTGATGTATTTCCAGAGGAATTACTAGGCATGCCACCAGACTGAGACATTGAGTTTTTGATCAAGTTGTTGCCAGGCACATGACCAATATCCAAGAGACCGTATCGGATGCCCTCCAATGATCTGGAGGAAATTAAGAAGCAGATTAAGGAGTTATTGGAGAAAGGTTATATTTGACCAAGCTCATCACCTTGGGGAGCCCCAGTGCTTCACCTTGAGGATGGTTGTTGATTACCGTGTGTTGAGTGAGGTGACAATCAAGAACAAATACCCTCTTCCGATGATCAATGATTTGTTTGACCAGTTGCAGGGAGCTAAAGTTTTCACCAAGATCGATCTTCGATCAGGTTATCACCAGCTGAAAATCCGAGAGCAGGATATACATAAAACAACTTTTACCACGAGGTATGGGTTATATGAATATACGGTTATGTCATTTGGTTTGAGTAACGCCCCTTCTTATTTTATGAGTATGATGAACAAGGTGTTCATGGAGTTCTTGGACAAGTTCGTTGTGGTGTTCATTGATGATATATTCGTTTATTCGAAGAATGAAGAAGAGCATAAGGAACAATTGCGCTTGGTTCTCGAGAAGCTCAGAGAACATCAGTTATATGCCAAGTTCAGTAAATGTGAGTTTTGGTTGAAGGAAGTCGGATTTCTCGGACATGTTATATCCAGAGAAGGAATGGCACTAGACCCTACCAAGGTTGCAACCGTCACTGAGTGGTTGGCACCTCAGTTGGAGAGATACGAAGTTTCCTTGGACTCGCAGGTTATTATCGGAGATTTATTGAGAATTTCTCCAAGATCACGAAGCCCATGATGGAGTTATTGAAGAACGACACCAAGTTTAAATGGACAGAGGATTGTGACGCTAGTTTTCAGGAGTTGAACAAACATTTGGTTATAGCCCCAGTGCTGATTCTCCCGAATATACTCAAGGATTTCCAAGTATATTGCAACACTTCTCGTCAGGGACTTGGAGGCATTCTTATGCAAGAAGGAAGAGTTGTCTCATATGCCTCACGTCAGCTTCGACCTCATGAGTTGAATTATGCCACACATGATTTGGACTTAGCAGCCGTAGTGCATGCGCTCAAGACCTGGAGACACTTTCTCATCGGAAACCGTTGTGATGTTTACACGGATCATAAGAGTTTGAAATATATCTTCACGCAAAAGGAGTTGAACCTCAGGCAGGGGAGATGGTTGGAGCTCATAAAGGATTATGACATGAGATTGCATTATCACCCAAGAAAGGTCAATGTCGTAGCTGATGCTTTGAGCGGCAAGAGTTATGTTAACATGCTCATAACAAGAGGATTACCTTAGGAGTTAGCCGATGATCTCCGAGAACTTCGTTTGGAGATAGTTCCGAGAGGTTATGTTGCGGCACTGGAAATTCAGTCCACTTTGTTGGGAAAGATCCGAGAAGCCTAGAAGATGGACAAGGAGATTGCAGAGATAAAGGAAAGGTTGAGTAAAGGAAAGGCTAAAGGTTTTCGTGAGGATGAGCACGAAACTTTATGGTTTGAGGGTTGTATCTATGTGCCCATTGACCCCGAGATCAGGAAGTTAATTCTTCAGGAGGCTCATGATTCGCCTTATTTGATTCACCCAGGCAACACCAAGATGTATCTAGACTTGAAGGAGAGTTTCTGGTGGACAGGTATGAAGAAGGATATTTCCGAGTATGTAGCAGTATGCGACATATGCCAGAGAGTAAAGGCAGAGCATCAGAAACCAGCAGGGTTACTTCAGCCTTTGCCGATACCCGAATGGAAGTGGGATAAACTTGGCATGGATTTCATCACCGGATTACCTAGGACTCATTTAGGTTATGATTCCATCTGGATTGTAGTTGATCGGTTGACCAAGGTAGCCCATTTCATCCCCGTGAAAACCACTTATACAAGCGCTAAGTTGGCGAAGATATACATGACCAGGATTGTATGTCTGCATGGAGTTCCTTGGACCATCGTATCAGATAGAGGAACATAGTTTACTTCAAAGTTTTGGAATTAGTTGCACGAAACTTTGGGTACCAGGCTGGAGTTCAGTACAACCTTTCATTCGAGACAGATGGGCAGACCAAGAGAGCCAACCAGATTCTGGAGGACATGTTGAGAGCTTGTGCTCTAGATTATGGATCTAGTTGGGATGATAATTTACCCTATGCAGAGTTCTCATATAACAACAGTTATCAAGCCAAATTGAAGATGGCCCCATTTGAAGCTTTGTACGGAAGGAGGTGCAGGACACCACTGTTGTGGGATGAAGTTAGAGATCGATAGTTGTTCTGACCAGATTTAATTAGAGATTCTAAGGAGAAGGTCAAGTTGATTCATGATAGACTCAAGATAGCCCAGTCCAGGCAGAAGAGTTATGCAGGCAAATACTCAAGGAGGTAACCTATGAAGTCGGAGATAGAGCATATCTTCGCGTGTCCCCATTTCAAGGGGTTAAACTATTTGGAGTCAAAGGAAAGTTAGCACCATGATTTGTGGGACCATACAGAGTTTTGGAATGTATGGGGGAAGTTGCCTACAAGTTGGAATTACCCGAAGGTTTGTCGGGAGTTCACGATGTGTTTCACATTTCCCAGCTGAAGAAGTGCCATGCAGAGATGGCCGATATACCTCTGAGAGATACAGTGCCATTGGAAGTAATTCAGTTGGAGAGTGACCTGACCTATGAGGAGAAACCCGTAAAGATTCTCGAGTTTGCCAGCCGAGTTAGTCGCAGCAGAGTGATCAAGTTTTGCAAAGTTTAGTGGAGTCACCATACCGAGGAGGAAGCCTCCTGGGAGCGTGAAGAAGACCTCCGCAAGGACCACCCACACATTTTTGCTGACCAACCCGAATCTCAAGGGCGAGATTCATCTTAGGGGGGGGGGGGTAGGTTTGTAACATCCCAATTTTCAATTTGGATGTTATTCATAGATCATTCATATGCATTTTGTTTCATTTTTTAGTTGCATTTTGATCCAAGAGACCTTAATAACCTCAAGGACCAATTCGAGAGAGTTGGAGGTTTCACAAAAAGTCCATTTTTGATTTATCAAAATTTGGTAAATTAGATCAAATTGTTTTTCAAAATTCTTCTCCAATTATTTCAAAATAAAGAGAGAAGATAAAAGGACTTCTTCAAAAACAGCAAAGAAATATTGGAAATTGAATTTTGATTTTTTGGATATTTTATTTGATTTTATCTGCTAGTTTATTTATTTATTTGCGGAGTAATTAGAACTACAATGTTTGTTTTTAGTTTGGGAATTTCGGCCCAGAAAAATGTTCCCTAGGTCATTAATAAGGCGATATTAATATGTGAATTTTTCTGGTATTTTTAGATATTTATTTATTTAAGTTTAGCGTGTTTTTATCTCTTTGGAAAATTGTTTAAAAAAACTTCTCCGCCGAACTGGGCCGACCCAACTCAGCCATGCCATGGCCCAGCTAGCCCCGTGTCCCGCACCGACTCCGGCCAGGAGTCTCGTGATACGTCTCCAACATATCTATAATTTATGAAATACTCATGCTAATTTTTTATTATTCTTGGATGTTTTACAATCATTTTATAGCAACTTTATATCATTTTTTGGGACAAACCTATTGACCCAGTGCCCAGTGCGAGTTGCTATTTTTGCTTGTTTTTTACATCGCATGAAATCAATATCAAACAGAGTCCAAACACCGCGTAACTCCTGGAGGATTTTTTATGGACCAGAACAACCAGGATGGGCCAGAGCAGCACCTGGGAGGGTGCCCCGAGAGAGGCACAACCCACCAGGGCGCGCCCAGGTGGGTTGTGCCCACCTCGATGGCCTCCCGTACCCCTTCTTTGCACTATAAATTCCTGAATATTCCAAAACCCTTCGGAGTAGCCCTAGATCAGAAGTTCCTCTGCCGCAAGGCCTCTGTATCCACAAGATCCAATCTAGACCCCGTTCTGGCACCCTGCCGGAGGGGGGAATCATCACTGGTGGCCATCTTCATCATCCCGGCGGCCACCACGATGAGGAGGGAGTAGTCCACCCTCGGGACTGAGGGTTTGTACCAGTAGCTATGTGTTTAATCTCTCTCTCTCTCTCTCTCGTGTTCTTGAGATGTCATGATCTTGATGTATCGCGTGCTTTGTTAATATAGTCGGATCATATGGTGTTTTCCACTCTCTATCTTGCTGTGATGAATTGAGCTTTTCCCTTTGAGATTTTGTTGTTATCAGATTGAATACTTTTATGGATTTTAGAACACTTGATATATGTCTTGCAATTGAATACTCGCGGTGACAATGGGGTATCATATTGATTCACTTGATATATGTTTTGGCACTCAACTCACGGATTCCTAAGGTGACATTGGGGTAATCTATGCATAGGGGTCGATGCACGTTCTTGTCTTTGTTTCTCCGGTAGAAATCTTGGGGCACTCTTTGAAGTTCTTTATGTTGGATTGAATATTATAAATATGAATTTGCTTTGGTGTTATTTTAGTACGAACTCTGGGATAGATCGAATGGAAAGAATACCTTTGTGTTATTTTAGTACGAACTCTTGAATAGATCGAAAGGAAAGAATAGCTTTGAGGTGGTTTCGTACCCTACAAACAATTTCGTCTTATGTTCTCCGCCGGATAGGAACTTTGGAGTGATTCTTCATCGCACTATGAGGGATGGTTATATGATCCAATTATATTAGCACTATTGAGAAATTGCACTAGCAAAAGTAGAGACCCTAGGCCTCATTTTCAAGCATTGCAATACCGTTTTTGTGCCCGTTTACTATTTGCTACCTTGCTGTTTTTATTTATTCAGTTTATAGAAAATATATTTCTACCATCCATATTACACTTTTATCACCATCTCTTCGCCGAACTAGTGCACCTATACAATTTGCCATTGTATTGGGTGTGTTGGGGGCACAAGAGATTTCTTGTATTTGGTTGCAGGGTTGCTTGAGAGAGACTATCTTCACCATACGCCTCGCACGAATTGATAAACCTTAGGTCATCCACTTGAGGGAAAATTGCTACTGTCCTACGAAAGTCTGCGCTTGGTGGCCCAACACGTGTCTACAAGAATAAAGTTGCATAGTAGACATCAAGCTCTTTTCCGGCGCCGTTGCCGGGGAGGTGAGTGCTTGAAGGTATATCTTTAGATCTTGCAATCGAATCTTTTAGTTTCTTGTTTTATCACTAGTTTGGTTTATAAAAGAAAAGTACAAAAAATGGAATTAAGGTTGCATCATATTATTGATCATCTTTATAATATCTTTCTTGAAAATGATGGTTCGGAAAATTGTGCTCAATTGATAGAAGAAGAATTTAATAAAATGATTGGCATGAATGATGAGCATGATGGGAATGTTGTCAGTATGAATTCTTTGAGTAACCATGATGCTAACGATATGCAAAGCCATAAGCTTGGGGATGCTATGTTTGATGAAGATGATATTTTTAGTCCCCCAAGTTTCAATGAGAAAATTTATTACGATGAAAGCATGCCCCCTATCTATGATGATTATGGTGATGACATGTATGCTATATTGAATAATGATAACCATGAAACTTTTCATCATGATTTTAATTTTCAATCACATGATAGTTACTTTGTTGAATTTTCTCCCACTACTATTCATGAGAAGAATTTTGCTTATGTGGAGTGTAATAAGTTTTCTATGCTTATGTGTCATGAAAAGAATGCTTTATGTGATGGTTATATTGTTGAATTTATTCATGATGCTACTGAAAATTATTATGAGGGAGGAACTTATGCTTGTAGGAATTGCAATAATATCAAGTTTCCTCACTATATGTTGAAAGTCTTGAAGTTATGTTTGTTTTTCCTTCCTATGCTAGATGATTCTTGTTCACATAAGTTGTTTGATCACAAAATTCCTATGCATAGGAAGTATGTTAGGCTTAAATGTGCTTGCCATGTGTTTCATGATGCTCTTCTTATGTTGCAATTCTTCTCTTTTATGCGAGCATCATTGAAATCATCATGCCTAGCTAAAAGGCATTAAAGAAAAGCGCTTGTTAGGAGACAACCCAACACTTTTATCTACTGTTTTTGTGTGTTAAAATGATTATTCTACTCTAGTAATCATGTTTTATTGTTTTTGTTTCAATAAGTGCCAACTAAAGACTTTGGGATCATGTTGGGTGATAGTTGATTTGATCTTGCTGAAAAACAGAAACTTTTGCGCTCACGAAAAAAGCTCTAATTGTTAACAGAAGAGTGCTTTTGAGTTGATTATTTTCTAGAAGATTAATATAAAAATTTCTCACGTGGTTCAATTTTTTTCATAATTTTTAGAGTAGCATAAGTATGGTTTGAGTACAAATTACTATAGACTGTTCTGTTTTTGACATATTCTGTTTTCAATGCATAGTTTGCTTGTTTCCTTGTTTTTATGGCTTATATTGCTCAATATAAATTGTAGAAATGATACGATACAGTAGGCATTGTGTGGAAACAATTATGAACCTTGTCTTTGACAGTACCAAAGTGGAATGGTTTTCTCTTTATCATACTAACCTATCTCACAAAATTTGGTTAAGTTTTGTGTGATTGAAGTTTTCAAGTTTTGGGTGAAATGTCGTTATGAGGAGAATAAGGAGTGACAAGACCCTAAGCTTGGGGATTCCCAAGGAACCCCCAAGGTAATATTCAAGGAATAGCCAAGCAACTAAGCTTGGGGATGCCCCGGAAGGCATCCCCTCTTTCGTCTCCAACATTATCGGTAACCTCACTTGGAGCTATGTTTTCATTCGTCACATGATATGAGGTTTACTTGGAGCGTCAATTTATTTTGTTAGGATTTGCTTTTTGTTATTTAGAATAATTTTTTGCATCTTTTATTTCAATAAAAGTGGCAATGCTGGCCTTTGTCATGCTTATTTTGCAAGTTTACTTGTTGCTGTTTGAAAACAGAAATTTGTCGATGTTGCAAAAATTCCCTAGAAAAGTGAGAATGTGATAAATTTTTGAAACTTTTCTCAAAATAAGTGCTGATAAATTTCCTACAGTGTGGTATTTTCTCATAACTTTTGGAGTTAGGTAAGTATGATGAATCTTGCATTCTTTACACACTACATGTTTTGGCAGATTGCTGTTATGGTTGCATAGTTTGCATATGTTTGTTTGTTTGATGATTCTAGTTGAGGATGGGACTATTAAATATGCAGAGCCATTTAGTATGCAATGTTCAATAATAATTTTAGTTATTTTCTACAATAGAGAATGATAAGGTGGTTTATAGTAACTTATCTCACGAGTTCTTGTTGAGTTTTGTGTGGATGAAGTTTTTGAGATTTAGGGAAACTGTTATATGAGAGGAATTAAGGAGACACAAAAGCTCAAGCTTGGGGATTCCCAATATATGACAAGTTAATATTCCAAGAAGTCTCAAGCATCTAAGCTACCGGGGCATCCCACCTTTCTTCTTCAACAACTATCGATTAGTATCAGTTGAGCCTAAGTTCTTGCTTCTTCACATGAGTTGTGCTATGCTTGAAATGTCATTTTATTTTAATTTTCCTTGATGTTTTAATAGAATACTTAGACCTGAAACTTTTTTAAATAAAATAGAGTCCTCAAATAGGGAGGCTAGGTAAGCGACATTCACATCCCGTCAACGAAGCTCTTTTCTATGGAATTGCTCTAGTGCTTCACTTATATCCTATGAGTAAATTGTTGAATGAACTGAATATCATGAAGTTGAAATTATATGTTCATATCATTCCTAGTAGTGGCTTCACATTGGGTTTAAAAAGTGAAAGCTTTTGGAGCTTGACAAACACAATATTGGTCATACAAGCAATTCATGAATAATTAGTATAAGGAAGAGAACTTTCACATACAAATACACTATCTTGGAAACCTTTTGTGATTGTGAGCCCCCATAAAATATTATATGCCAAAATTGTTGACGTTGGACAAGGAAGACAACATAATGATTTATGTTTATTCATATTCACATAGAAGTTATATTGTCATAGATCCTTCAACATGTGGTGCTTGCCCCCTATCTTTGCTAGTTAAAAATTCCGCACCAAGTAGAGATACTACTTGTGCATCCAAAAACCCTTAAACCCAAATCTTGTTTTAAGAGTCCACCATACCTACCTATGGATTGAGCAAGATCCTTCAAGTAAGTTGTCATTGGTGCAATAAGGCAATAAAATTTGCTTCTAAAAATGTTAGATCATTTAGTGTAAGAGAAAATTGAGTGTTGTACGAACTTGTGATGGCAATGGTTATGGATATAAATGATTAGTGAGATTATTTTCTTGCATGAGTAAAAATGATAAAATTTGCTAGAAAAGGTTCTGGTTAAAGTGAGGCTTGATCTTAACCAGAGGAGTATCCTGAGTTGTTGATTGCTCAATGAGAGCGTAGTTGACTCAGTTATTTTCGTTGATATGTGATGCATATGTTGGTGATGCATGTCATGGCATTATGACACCGGTTACTTTCACTTTAAGTTGAACCTAATAATAACTCAACCTGAACATGTTGTTGACCGGGTCATGGTGCCACTGAATTGAGTCTTTCCTAGTGCAACCACATTTGCCGGTATAGGACGGCCTTTATTCGTTTCATTGTCATGCCTCTGGTCGGTGCCTCCATCTAGGGAAGGTTATGGGTGTGCTGTACCCTGGCTCGGTAAGCAGGCATAACCTTGTGAGCATGTTGTTAAGTTTTTGGTACCAGGTCCCAGTGTGGATCGTGGCCACGACGGTGGTCGTTGTGTCTTTGGTAGACACGGGGCCACCCAGGACTAGCCCGATGGGGATTGAGTCGGAGTGGCCGGGAGAGTGTCATGGCAATGGAGTGGTTTCGTCGGAATGCCGTTGGTCCACCCAAATGGGAGTGCGAGGCCATGGGTTCCGTGGTGTGGGTCCAGTGCGCTACCTCTGCAGAGTGTATTAAATCTATCGATAGCCGAGTCCACGGTTAAGGACATGCTCGAAAGTATGTCACACCATGGGTCAACATTTAATGAATTTTGCACACTAAGTATGAAGTTTGCATTGTGGTGGTGGCGGAAAGGCCATCATGTTGAGTTGGACCAGATGTGGTCGTGGTTGTGATCACCGTAAGGATCACAGGCCATTTACTGGTCGTGGTTGTGATCATCGTAAGGATCATGGGACATTTATTGGTCGTGGTTGTGATCGTCGTAAGGATCACGAGATTGTCTCTAGGTTGACACGTTTGTGATCCGGAAACGATCACGGTTGGTAACCCAGTCCGAGGGACGATTATCACAAGAGTATGGTCACAACATGTTGGATATATATATTGTCGCATTGTTATTAATTGGTTAATTGTCATGATATTGTTTTTCATTATGTTTATGCTTGTTGTGAGCTTGCAAGTACATTCAATGTACTGACCTGGCGTGTCATGCCAGATTTCAGGAAAGTTCCATGGGAAGGAGTGATGTCCGAGTCTAGATCGTGTCCACATTGGTGTCCCTGTGCTATGGAGTTCCGCTACGACGTTGTTCCGCTGCCGCGTAGTTGTCATGATCGAGGCCCCTTTATGTTCACTAAATAATGTACATATTGTTCAGCCGCACCGTGCGTGCCGCTTGGCCTCGCTAACTGTTTTAATATAAACTCTGCTCTGCTAGCATCAATAAAGCGGTTGTTGTCTGTACCAAGTTGTTGTGTGTTGCCAGAAGACAAGGTCTCTGAGATGGCAATGCATGGTAAACCGGTTGCTCTGAGCCGGGGTGCCACAACGCTTGGTATCAGAGCCGCGCTGACTGTAGGCCATGCTAGACTACGATGAGTTAAACCAAATGCTAGATACGAGTTGTAGTTGAGTGCCGGTAGCATTTGTAGCTGGTTGTTGCATTGCATGCAATGATTCTATTTTTATGCTAACCTGCTAATGGTTGTGAGCGTAGATGGTTCCGGTGCCGTATCCGTGCCAATTGCAGCTGATGCCGTACACGTCGCTGCATCTCCTCCGTAACGTGTGGCGTCGGCTGTACCCCCTCGGTGATGACCCAGCCTATCATGTGTACTGGGAGCGTCTAGCTGACTCAGTGTATGAGTATCGCGCCATGGTTACTCTGCGCACCAGTTCCGATTCTAGCACTTACACTCGTACCTCTGGAGCGGTTATGCTTCTACCGCTTCTCAGGCTGTCCAGTTTGCTGCATTCGAGGTACTTATTGAGCTTCGCTACAACGAGGTCCGGATGCAGAACCACCCAGGTTTCTACTTCTATCCTTCTCTGCAAGATAATGGTCGTGTCCGTTTCCCTGTCATTTATCCGGAGTCTGATTGTGTTCCTAGCCACCTTTCTCGCTATATCACTGCTAGCTATCTTTTGATCTACAAGCTGGCTCGTGAGCTGAGTCGTGCCCATACTGCTTTAGCCTCTGCTAGATCAGTCACTACTCCAGTATCTGTTGGATTTACTCCCTATATTCCAGACAGTTCTACTTTCCCCGTTTCACCGGTTACTCCTCCGAGTAGCTCGGACACCACAACCGTGAGTCCACTTAGTGCTCCTGCTGAGTGGGTTTCACCTCTCGCCACTCCTGCAGCCCCTTTGCTTCACCCTACACCTGCCTCGGAGGGAGAGCCCTCGAGGCAGCATCATCGTGTCACCTTTAACCCGGAGGTCTCAGTTAACCTCGTCAGTTCAGGATCTGATTAAAATATTAAGAAGTGTTCAAGTTGTGGTTGGACAGAATGGGAATCAGCCCGGTCATCACTCCAAGCTGTCAGATTTTCAAAGGACCAAGCCTCCCAGTTTCAGTCAGATTATTGATCCCTTGGATGTAGATGATTGGTTGAGGACTATTGTCACGCCCAATATGCGATACTATACTAAAGAGACTCGAAGGTTCCACCAAGGATAGAACCGCATATTGAAACGCTTTTGCAAGGTGGATATCATTACATCAACATTACATAATAGATGGGGATACATACAATACATCCAATGACACATCAATACAACAATATACCATACATAAGAGCATCATCCAACTATGGATGAAACACAAAAAGAAACTCAAACGACATCCACCCTGCTAGCCCAGGCTGCCGACCTGGAACCTATCCCCTGATCGAAGAAGAAACAGAAGAAGAACTCCAAAACAAGTAACATCGCTCTCGCATCATGATCATCGCATAACCTGTACCTGCAACTGTTGTTGTAGTAATCTGTGAGCCACGAGGACTCAGCAATCCCATTACCATGGGTATCAAGACTAGCAAAGCTTAAAGGGAAAGGAAGGGGTAAAGTGGTGAGCCTGCAGCAGCGACTAAGCATATATGGTGGCTAACATACGCAAATAAGAGCGAGAAGAGAGCAAGCCAGACGGTCGTGAAACTAGCAATGATCAAGAAGTGATCCTGAACTCCTACTTATGTCAAACATAACCCAAAAACCGTGTTCACTTCCTGGACTCCGCCGAAAAGAGACCATCACGGCTACACACGCGGTTGATGCATTTTAATTCGGATCTGGTGTCAAGTTATCTACAACCGGACATTAACAAATTCCCATCTGCCCATAACCGCGGGCACGGCTTTCGAAAGTTTATACCCTGCAGGGGTGTCCCAACTTAGCCCATGATAAGCACTCGCGATCAACGAAGGATATACCTTCTCCCAGGAAGACCCGATCAGACTTGGAATCCCAGTTTACAAGACATTTCGACAATGGTAAAACAAGACCAGCAAAGCCGCCCGATGCGTCGACAATCCCGATAGGAGCTGCACATATCTCGTTCTCAGGGCAACACCGCATAAGACATCCTACGAGTAAAACCAGACCTCGAGTTTCCCTGAGGGGGCCCCGCAGTCTTCTCGGTTCGGACCAACACTTAGACAAGCATTGGCCCGGGCGGGCTAAAATAAAGATGACCCTTGGGTTAATTACTCCCAAGGGAAATGTAGGTGGTGGTGAGGCAAATGGTAAAACCAATGTTGGGCCTTGCTGGAGGAGTTTTATTCAAAGCGAACTGTCAAGGGGGTCCCATAAACCACCCAACCGCGTAAGGAACGAAAAATCCGGGAACATAACACCGGTATGACGGAAACTAGGGCGGCAAGAGTGGAACAAAACACCAGGCATAAGGCCGAGCCTTCCACCCCTTACCAAGTATATAGATGCATTAATTAAATAAGAGATATTGTGATATCCCAACATAATCCTGTCCACCATGGAGCAATCTTCAACTTCACCTGCAACTAACAACACTATAAGAGGAGCTGAGCAAAAGTGGTAACATAGCCAAACAACGGTTTGCTAGGAAGGGTGAAAAGGTTAGAGACTGACATGGCAATTTGGGAGGCTTGAAGAACAAGTGATGGGTAGCGCAGCATAGCGATAGAACGAGGCAACTAGCATAGCAATGATAGTAGTGAGATCCAGGGTAGAGGTCATCATGCCTGAAATCCCGCAAGGAAGAAGAACGAGTCCATGAAGAAGATGAAGCCATGAAGACGAACCAAGCGTAGATGAACGAATCCTCACGATCGCAACGGAACGAGAACTATCGAGAGAAGCACACAACATGGTAAACACACCACACATGAACATGACATAATGCACAACAAGCATGATGCATGACAAAGCTACATGAAGCTACTCATGGCAAGAGATGATGCATACAAGAGCAACATATCAAAGCAAGTTTAAATGAGGCCGGAAACAACATATAACAAATCCGGTAAGTCCTCATATGCAAATTTCGAAATTGGTCCAGCTCTGAATAAACATTATGTTCAAGTTGTTAAAAAGCAAGTTAAGTTGTACCAAGATGATCTACACGAGATTCTAGTCAAGTTACATATAAAGTTCATTTAGTTCAGAGCTACAACCTAGAAGATATGAGCAAAACAAGTTAAACATGGCATTGATGCAAAATGCATACAAACATCAAGCAAACACCTCAAAACATGGATGCAACATGATAATATGAAACTACATGCAAAATCAAGCAAGTTTCATATAGAGCGCACTCAAAACGGAGCAACGGTTCAACACATACACTCTATACAAGTTATAGCAACAATCTGTTCAAAACAGCAACTAGGCATATTGCAAGCATCAAAACAACATGCTAAATCATCTCAACAAGAAAACAAAAGGCATGGGCATGATGTACAGGTAAAGCATTACAAAACATGAACACTGAGGTATCTCCAGAAATCACTAGAACATGCTCAAACACACATGGCAAGATTGCAAATAATAACAGTTTCAGACTGCAGAAATAACATCAGGTTGCAATGTTTAGAGCTATCAAACAACATGCTACAGGAACTTAACATGGCAAACAAAGGCATAGAATGAATCTACTAATTGCATAGAACAAAAGTCCTTTAGTGACCATGAGCCAAAAAGGATCAGAAGATATGATGGCACCCATGTAAACATAGAAACTTATATGACAGATTCAAGCATGGCAGGAACATCAATAAGTAGGCATGTTGGTGAGACTGTACCACTCACCACAGAGCAATACATGGCATGGTAAGGCAACCAACAGTAAGAAGACATGTTTATGAAGCTAAGCATGGCAAGATCAAGTTCATAGGGTACATGGATCACTAGCAAAACACATGGCAAAACTGAACTTAATGTTAACAGGCTGACAGCAACATTATTTAGCAATTTGAGAGCAAGATACGAACAAGATACAACAGGCTATAAATGCAACAAGGGGCATGGATGGATAGATCATGACATGTATAACAAAACATCCTTAGTGAACATCTCCAGGTTATGCATGGAATGACTTGTAGCAGCAGGTTTACATAGCATCACAAAATAACAGATTCAGCCTAGCAAAACAGTAACAACAAGTACACTACTTCACGAGCTCGATTCACCCACCACAAGTCATTGCATGACAAGATAAGCATAGCATCAGCAAGAAGACATATTTATGAAACTAACCAATGCAAGAACAAGTTCATAGCATGCAAGGATCAACTACAACAACCTCGGCAAAATTGAATAACATGTAAACAATCTGCCAGGAAACATATTATACCAAAAGTAGAGCAAGAAAATGACATGCTAGACTACTCCATAATTTCAAACAGGGGAATGAATGGATATATACTAACCATATGTTCAAAACATCCTTACTGAAGTATCTCAAAATATGCTTGGATCTCTCTGTAGCATCAAATTTACATGGCATAAAAATAACAGCAGAACAGGGACTGAAATCAGCAACATCACGAAGCCTAGTTTGCATGCTTGTTCTAGTCACCACATTGATCATAAAAATACATGGCATACACCCCTGTAAAGATGGCATGATGTAGCACAAAACACATGTAGACATCAACCTCATAGGATGCACACATCAAACATGGCAAAAATGACAAATGAACATGTTCTGTTAACAGACAGCAGACAACATCATATAACACTCTTGCAACGATGATTCTCGCATCAAGATGAGCTCAAAAGAACATAGTGCAATGGAATGAAATGTAGAGCATCTCTCAACGAACATTTTAACATATTATATGCCCAAAACGGAGCTATCGATGCAGAGTTATGACAGGTCAAAGTGGGCACCAAAATATGACAGAAAAAGGGACTTCGTGGAATACTACCAGAGCGAAAACGGGATCCAGGTCGGGGGAGATCCATTCCTCGTACAGAGCAGCCATGGCGGAAGTCAATGCCGACGTGGAGGGTGTGTGGGACTCCGACGGGGCTCGGGATGGCCGGGAATGGGTAGATCAAGTCGTGGGCGGCCGGATCCGGGAAGGGCGGCGGTGGATGGAGCTCGGGGCGGCGCTTGGCCGGACTTGAAGCTTGGTGCACCATCCATGGCGGCCTCCTTCTGCATCACGGGAGAGAGAGGGAGATGAGCACGGGGGAGAGGAAGGACAGGGAAAAGGAGGAGGAGACGGGGCCGGCCTAGACCGGTGGTGCTCCGGTCGCCGGAGTTGGATGGCGGTGAGGCGGCGGGGCGGAGTGCAGGCGGCGGTCGCCGGCGGGCGATGAGCGGCTCAGGCGGAGCTCGGGCGGAGCAGCGGCTGCGGGCGCCTGGGCCCAGATCGGCCCGGGGCGGGCCGCGCATGGGCTCCGGCGGGCCCATGCGGTGGAGGCGCGGTGGAGACGACAACGGGGACATGCGGCGCGCATGGGTTGGCTGCGGCGGCGGGACGGACATGTCCGTCGGCGGGCGGACGTGTCCGGCGGCGCGAGGATGAAGATGGCTAGGGTTTGGATTGCGAAAAATCGGGGAGGAGCACATATTTATAGATTCTGGGAGCTAGGAGAGTTCAAATGAGGCACGGTTTTCGCCCACACGATCGTGATCGAACGACCGAGAGCATGGAGGGGGTTAGGATGGGTTTTGGGCCTGTTTGAAGGGGTGTTGGGCTGCAAACAAAAGAGGCTTTTACGGTTACCCAGTTAACCGTTGGAGTATCAAATGACCTCCAAATGGCATGAAACTTGACAGGCGGTCTACCGGTGCTATACCAAGGCCGCTTGGCAAGCCACGGTCCATTCCAAGAAAGTTTAACACCCGCTCACAACGAGAGACAAAAGGGGAACGCCGGAGGACATAGGAGTGCTGGATTGCAAAATGGACAACGGGGAAAACGCTCGGATGCATGAGACGAACACGTATGCAAAATGAGATGCACATGATGAGATGACAAAATGCAACACGCAAGCAAATGACATGGCAACGACGGCAAATAATTCGCGGACACCTGGCGCATCGAATCCGGGGCGTTACAACTATGGAGAAGAAGCTTGAGATTGCTTGTACTGAAGAAGGAGATAAGGTTCCATTTGCAACTCATTATCTTGAAGGCGCTGCTGCCATATGGTTGGAAAATGAAAGAGCCATATGGTCTGCCGATGAAGAAGTCACCTGGTCCAGATTCAAAGAACGATTCCGAAAATATCACGTCCATACGGGAATTATGAAGACTAAGCAGCGTGAATTTCTAGCGCTCCTCCAAGGAAGTCAGTCTATGGGTGAATATTTGCAAAAATTCAATCATCTATCACGTTACTCTCTATATGACATGGCCACTGAAGAAAGGAAGATTGACATATTTCTTGGTGGACTAAACCCGCAACTCAGGTGTACTCTCATTATGTTCAATTTCCCAGACTTTCATACCCTGATGAACAAGGCTTTCATTGTTGAGAGAGAGCACAAACTTGTATCGGATAATAAGTCTACCAACAACGATCACAAGCGCAAGTTTGAGCCAAGGAAGGAAATACAACCAGTGCAGAAGGCTCGTACCTGGCAACAGACTCAGGTGGAATACAAGCCCAATTGGCAACAAAATGTTAACAAGACCACCACCCAAGTCAAGAATGTCGTAACCAACCCAGTGCAAGAGGAGCGTCTGCGCAGCAATTTTTATTTCAGTTGTGGGCAAACCGGACATTATGCCAAATAGTGTCCCAAGAACAACAGGACGAATGCTATATTCAGGCCTCAAGTCCATTGTATGGAGGCATGCCCGAACCAGCACATCATCACGGGTTACGTTCATCACATCTGTGCCCATGAAGCCCAAGAGAACCCCGAAGTCGTCATTGGTATCTTCTCTGTTAATAACATACATGCAGTGATTTTATTTGACTCTGGGGCTTCCCACTCTTTTATTTCTCGGAGTTTTGTTGCCCAAAACAAGATTCCTTGTTTGCTTTTGGGCAAGAATATGCTGGTATAAACCCCGGGATTTCTAATTAGTAGCAATCTGGTTTGTCGCAATCTAGAAGTCAATGTCAACGGAGTCTGTTCTCCAACTTCCTTGATACTTATTGAGTCCGATAAGTTGGATGTTATCTTGGGTATGAATTGGCTAACTCAGTATCAAGTATGCATAAATTGTGCGACCCGAGGAGTCACTTTGACCAACCAAGAAGGGCAGACTACAAAATTCTATGCTCATAGAAGCATACCCTCAAAGGAAATGGTCTTCACAGCAGTGGCTGAATTGGAATTAATTCCTGTGGTCAGTGAGTTTCCTTATGTATTTCCAGAAGAACTGCCGGGCATGCCACCTGATCGAGAGCTTGAGTTTGCAATAGATCTTGTGCCCGGGACCACATCTATACACAAGAAGTATTACCGAATGCCGTCATCAGAATTAGTAGAGCTAAAGAAATAGCTTGATGAAATGCTCCAGAAGGGATATATCCGCCCCAGGTCTTCACCATGAGGATCACCTACTATCTTTGTGGACAAGAAAGATGGCAGCCTCCACATGTGTGTGGATTACCGTGAGCTAAATGACGTCACAATCAAAAACAAATATCCACTGGCAAGAATTGATGACCTGTTCGATCAGCACAGCGGGGCCAAGGTATTCTTGAAGATTGATTTACGGAGTGGATACTATCAGCTCAAGATTAAAAAGGAGGATATTCCTAAGACCGTGTTCACCACTCGATATGGTCTTTATGAATATACAGTTATGTCTTTTGGTCTCACCAACGCCCCTGCCTTCTTCATGCATATGATGAACAAAGTATTCATGGACTTTCTCGATAAGTTCGTGGTAGTCTTCATCGATGATATACTTATTTACTCAAGAAGTGAAGGGGAACACAAAGAACACCTCCGAGCAGTGTTACAACGACTCCGTGAACATCAGTTATACGCCAAATTCAGTAAATGTGAGTTTTCGCTCAAGCAAGTTGGATTTCTTGGACATGTGCTGTCCGCCGAAGGTATAGCCGTGGACCCGAGCAAAGTAAAGGATGTACTTGATTGGTTGCCACCCACAACCGTATCTCAGATCCGGAGTTTTCTTGAATTAGCCGGATATTACCGTCGTTTCATTGAAGGGTTCTCCAAGATTGCTAAACCCATGACAGAGTTGCTCAAAAAGGATAAGAGGTTTGAATGGACTGAGGACTGCGAGGGAAGTTTCACTGAGTTAAAGAAATGGCTAACAACTGCACCGGTATTGACTCTTCCAGATATCTACCGTAGTTTTAATGTGTATTGCGACGCTTCCAGGCAAGGACTGGGATGCGTACTTATGCAAGACGGCAAGGTAGTAGCTTATGCCTCACAACAGCTACGACCCCACGAGGAAAATTACCCTACTCATGATTTGGAATTGGCCGCAGTGGTTCATGCTTTAAAAATTTGGAGACACTATCTCATCGGAAAAAGGTGCCAATTTTTTACAGATCACAAAAGCCTCAAGTATATATTTACTCAGCCAGATTTAAATCTCCGTCAACAAAGATGGCTTGAGTTAGTCATGGATTATGACCTTGGAATAAATTACCACCCGGGTAAAGCCAACATGGTTGCCGATGCGCTCAGTCAAAAGCCCGTCAGCTTAAATGTCATATTGGAATGCTTGCCTCCTGAACTTCAAGAAGAGATTGCTCAGCTCAACCTGGTCATAGTTGAGGCTGGCCTTGCTAATATTTTGGAAGTTACCCCCACCCTTGAGGAAGAGATCCGCAAGGCCCAGCTAGATGACATCGATCTGCAGAAACGTGCCAAGCATATGCTAGCAAGTCAGACTTCCGATTTCTCGAAGGATCAGTTCGATACTCTCTGATTCCGGGGAAGGATTTGTGTGCCCAATCAAGTAGATTTAAGGCAGAAGATCCTGTCAGAAGCCCACGAATCCTCGTATTCAATTCACCCTGGAGGTATGAAAATGTATGAAGACCTTCGACAAATATTCTGGTGGGATGGAATGACAAAAGACATTGCCTATTTCGTGGCCTGTTGCGACATATGCAACAAAGTGAAGGTAGAACATCAGAAACCAGCCAGACTCCTCCAACCGCTGCCAGTGTCACAATGGAAATGTGATGATGTCTGTATGGATTTCATCACAGGACTACCTAAGAATCGATAAGGCAATGATGCAATTTGGGTCATAGTGGATACATTAACCAAGGTAGCCCACTTTATCCCGATCAGAACCACATATCGAGCAGATGAGCTTGCACAATTGTATGTATCCAGAATAGTCAGTCTGCATGGAGTACCCCGAACCATCACTTCTGACCGAGGTTCACTTTGTACCTCCGCTTTTTGGTCCCGTCTCCATCAAGCCTTGGGGACAATGTTGAAATATAGTACCGCTTATCATCCTCAGACTGATGGACAGATAGAGCGGGTAAATCAAATACTCGAAGATATGCTGCGAGCCTGTGCTTTGGCTCAAGGACCAAAATGGGAAGACTGTTTGCCTTATGATGAGTTCTCTTATAACAATAGCTTCTAGACCAGTTTAAAGATGTCACTGTATGAGGCTTTGTATGGCCGTAAGTGTCGCACTCCTTTAAATTGGTCTCAAACTGGAGATAGCCGTATTTTCGGAACGGATCTCATGCTGGAAGCCGAGAAGCAAGTCAAGGAAATCAGAGACAGATAGCAGTTGGCCAAATCTCAATAGAAGAGTTATTATGATGCAAGGCACCGACAGATTAGTTTTGAACCCGGAGAACATGTATACCTTCGAGTCATGCCTATGAAAGGAATCAAGAGATTTTAGACTCATGGAAAATTGGCACCCAGGTTCATTGGTCCATTTCCAGTTATGTCACGAGTGGGTACTGTTGCATATCAGTTGGAGCTACCCCCTGAATTGTCAGACGTGCACAACGTATTTCATGTTTCACAGTTACGACGATGCATATCGCCGCCTGAGAAAAAGACTGATATGACAGAAATAGAGTTGTTAAAGGATTTAACATATGAAGAGAGGCCAGTTAAAATTTTGGATCAGATGGAAAGAGTCACCCGCAGTAAAGCAAGGAAGTTTTACAAAGTCCTATGGAAGCATCACACAGAGTTAGAATCAACATGGGAATCAGAAGAAGTTCTAAGGGCACATTATCAAGAATGGTTTTCCCAAGCAACCGAATCTCGAGGACGAGATTCATTCTAAGTGGGGGAGGTTTGTGACAGCCTGGTTTTTGCCCTTTCTTCTTTGCCTGGTTTTCAGCTGGTTTGAATTTGAGTTTGGAGTTTTTGAATCTTTCATTTGGACTTAACCACTTGGGTACCCCTTGGCTTTCACCCAAGTGCTTCATACCCTCTCAAACCATCACTCCATCTCTGGCTCACCCCAAAATATCATTTGGAATATTTTTCTTAAATGAAAAATATTCATTTCCCCCCTCCTAAACCCTAGCTAGCCCTTTGTGCTCCAAAGCAACCCTTATTTTCTTGCCCCTAAAATTCTGAAAAAAATCCCAATTACTCTTTGAACCCTAGGGCACCTTTCTGAGCAAAAATATTTCATCACTCTTTGGAATATTTTGGCTACAGAAAAAAATTCATTTCTGGATAGAAATAGTAGTTTCTACAGCAACTACCATTTTACTAGCTCCATTGTAGCTGGTTTTTCTTGTGCATCTTCACCTTAGTAAGTGTTGGCTAGCCTCCAAAGCCCAGCCCTCAACTCCTAGTGGTTTGACCATAGTAAATTGCCAAAGTTACTGTCCAGAGACTTACCTGGAGTGTAAACTCATTTCAACTGCACCTGGAACCCAACCCAATCGTGGTAACACTCAAAACTACCACGGACTACACGCAAGACATGAGGATTGCGCTTAGGATGGCCTGATGTCATGGTTCATGCGGTGACCGTGTTTGTCCAGGCGTGCTGGCATGCAAAACACGTGCTCTGAGTGCCGCTGACCGCTCTGTTGCGCGCGTGCTCGCTGCCCAGCCTGCCCAAGTGTGCCAAACCACGCCACCATCACCGTCTCTACGCACTTAACTCCGCCTTGGCACTCGCCGACGCTGGAGCTCGCCGCAGCGGGCACGGGCACGGTCCGTCCAATGCCACAGTGCGTGGTGCATTGTGCTCATTGTCTTCCCCTCGCCCCTATGCTCGTCCCCGTTCGCCAATTGTCCTTGCGTGAGCTACGTCTTCTTCCCCCTCTCTCACTGGCGTCGTTCGTCACCGGGTGCCATGGACAGGTGTCCTCCTGCGGAGCCCAAGCCCCCCCCCCTCGCCGCACGCCTATAAATATGGCCACCCCCAGCCTCCTCGAGCACCTCACTCCACTCCCGCACACCCCACAAGCTAGTAGAAAGCCGTAGCCCGACCGGGCAGGCCGCGGGCAGCCGTCCTCGAGCTCGAGCTTGCTGGTGATCCCCTCGGGTTGTCCCCGCAGCTCCAGCCCTTCGCAGGCCAAGACAACTCTTCCAGGGCCTCCGCCTATCTCCGGTGGTGCCTTTCCGCCCGGTTGGAGCCCCTGGAGTCGCCCCTAGTCGCCGTCATCTTCGTCTCCAGCGATCGCTGCTCTCTGCCTCCGCTAGAGAGGCTGTTTCCGGCACCATCCGACCACCCCTAGCCACTCTACGGGTACGGGCAGGTGCGCCTTCGTCTTCTCTTCCGATCCCTCCCTCTCGTTTTGGCCCGAGAGCCCTCGCCGCCGGCGTGCGCTCCGGCGAATCCCCGCCACTCCCTGTTTCCCTCTCCCCCTCCTCCTCACCTGACTAGCGGGGCCCTCTAGTTAGCCACTCTGTACGCGCGCGAAGCGGTACGAGTGGTGGCGCCCGGGGCGTTTACGCCTTCGACGTCACCCCCCCCTAGTCTGTTTAGTTTTAATTCAAATTTCATTTAAATCCAGAGAACTTCAAACAGCACAACTTTTTATCTATAAGTTCAAATGCAATGATTCTTTTTACATTGTGTTCTTTGTCCAAAAATCTAGCATCTCACAAAAGTTGGGATTTTTCCTGAGTGTCAAGATTTTCTGGTGAATTTCAGAAGGTTTCTTGATGTTTTCTTTTTGTGTTTTTATTTATTTTCAGAAGAGCGGGCTTGTCTTCAGGATCACCAGGAGGTTTGTGAACCTCATCTGCACTAAGGCAAGCCACACCAACATTTTCATAGTCCCACTACAATATTTGTGATTTTCTACTTGAACATATGATTATCCTTGCATTTAAATTATTAATATGTTAATTATATTCTGATAGATGCTTGTTATAGTACATATGCTTGATTTACAGAAAGTTTGAAGTAAACTTAGTTGGTAAACTAACAATGATTTAGTTATTGTGTGATGAAAGATAATATGGTTATGGATATAAATGATTGATGAGATTATTTTCTTGCATGAGTAAAAATGATAAAATTTGCTAGAAAATGTTCTGGTTAAAGTGAGGCTTGATCTTAACCAGAGGAGTATCCTGAGTTGTTGATTGCTTAGTGAGAGCGTAGTTCACTCATCTATTTTCGTTGATATGTGATGCATATGTTGGCGATGCATGTCATGGCATTATGATGCCGGTTACTTTCACTTTAAGTTGAACCTGATAATAACTCAACCTGAATATGTTGTTGACCGGGTCATGGTGCCGCTAAATCGAGTCTTTCCCAGTGCAACCACATTTGCCGGTATGGGATGACCTTTATTCATTTCATTGTCATGCCTCTGGTCGGTGCCTCCATCTAGGGAAGGTTATGGGTGTGTTGTACCCTGGCCCGGTAAGCAGGCATAACCTTGCGAGCCCGTTGTTAAGTTTTTGGTACCGGGTCCCAGTGTGGATCGTGGCCACGACGGTGGTTGTTGTGTGTTTGGTAGACACGGGGCCACCCAAGACTAGCCCGATGGGGATTGAGTCGGAGTGGCCGAGAGAGTGTCATGGCAATGGAGTGGTTTCGTCGGAATGCCATTGGTCCACCCGAATGGGAGTGCGAGGCCATGGGTTCCGTGGTGTGGGTCCAGTGTGCTACCTCTGCAGAGTGTATTAAATCTATCGATAGCCGAGTCCACGATTAAGGACATGCTAGGTCACACCATGGGTCAACATTTAATGAATTTTGCATAGTAAGTACGAAGTTTGCATAGTGGTGGTGGCGGAAAGGCCATCATGTTTAGTTGGACCAGATGTGGTCGTGGTTGTGATCGCCGTAAGGATCACGGGCCATTTATTGGTCATGGTTGTGATCTCCGTAAGGATCACGGGACATTTATTGGTCGTGGTTGTGATCGCCGTAAGGATCATGAGATTGTCTCTGGTTTGACACGTTTGTGATCCGGAAATGATCATGGTTGGTAAGCCAGTCCGAGGGACGGTTATCACAAGAGTATGGCCACAACATGTTGGATATATATATTGTCGCAAAGTTATTAATTGGTTAATTGTCATGAAATTGTTTGTCATTATGTTTATGCTTGTTATGAGCTTGCAAGTACATTCAATGTACTGACCTGGCGTGTCATGCCAGATTTCAGGAAAGTTCCGCAGAAAGGAGTGATGTCCGAGTCTAGATCGTGTTCACATTGGTGTCCCTGTGCTACGGAGTTCCACTACGACGTTGTTCCGCTGCCGCGTAGTTGTCATGATCGAGGCCCCTTTATGTTCACTAAATAATGTACATATTGTTCAGTCGCACCGTGCGTGCCGCTTGGCCTCGCTTACTGTTGTAATATAAACTCTGCTCCGCTAGCATCAATAAAGCGGTTGTTGTCTGTACCAAGTTGTTGTGTGTTGCCAGAAGACAAGGTCATTGGGCTGGCAATGCATGGTAAACCAGTTGCTCTGAGCCGGGGTGCCACAGGGATGCCCCGGAAGGCATCCCCTCTTTCGTCTCCAACATTATCGGTAACCTCACTTGGAGTTATGTTTTCATTTGTCACATGATATGAGTTTTACTTGGAGCGTCAATTTGTTTTGTTAGGATTTGCTTGACGTTATTTTGAATAATGTTTTGCATCTTTTATTTCAATAAAAGTGGCAATGCTGGCCTTTGCCATGCTTATTTTGCAAGTTTACTTGTCGCTGTTTGAAAACAGAAATTTTATTGATGTTGCAAAAATTCCCTAGGAAAGTCAGAATGTGATAAATTGTTGAAACCTTTTTCAAAGTAAGTTC
This sequence comes from Triticum aestivum, assembly GCF_018294505.1. Classification (NCBI taxonomy): domain Eukaryota; kingdom Viridiplantae; phylum Streptophyta; class Magnoliopsida; order Poales; family Poaceae; genus Triticum; species Triticum aestivum. Next base: position 396,641,621 of record NC_057807.1, read on the forward strand.
TAATAAATTTCCTACAGTGTGGTATTGTTCTCATAATTTTTGGAGTTAGGTAAGTATGATGAATCTTGCATTCTTTACAGTCTGTACTGTTTTGGCAGATTGCTGTTATGGTTGCATTGTTTACATATGTTTGCTTGTTTGATGATTCTATTTGAGGATAGGACTATTAAATATGCAGAGGCATTTAGTATGCAATGTTGAATAATAATTAAGAAGACAAGACAAGATGAAGCTACCACATTAAGAAGACAAGACAAGATGAGGCTACAGTGTAGCCCATCACCCCCGTATCCCGGGCCTGGCGTGGTCATAGTGCCCCATACAGGCGGAGATCTCCGCACAATGCGACACTGTCACCACTCCACCCTTGACGTCACCCCTGACTGGCAGGGCATACTCCCACGAGGGCCTGTTGGTACGGCCCGCAGGCGGTGGGCCCTACCAGGCAGCCAAGGCCCAGAGGGCGGCGTAGCCTGATCAGTCGGACCCAAGGGAATCCGGCTTCTAGAAGGCGGCTAGGCCCTCCCTCGGGGCCCGTGCGCCATTAACCAGACGAGACACGGTGAGGCTACAGTGATCTCCCACCAGACGACTGGACTGTACGTAGCCACGCCCTTCCCACGAGGAAGCATGTGTCATTAGCCTTGCGGCTACAGTAACCAGCCAACTAGACCTGCCAGCGGCAGAGGCGGCCTGTCGGCTCCGTACCAGACCAGTCGGCGGGGCCCACCAAGCGGCGGGCCCCAGCAGCCGGCGGAGAAGTCGGCGACCGGAGACGTTGATAGCTGGGCCCTACGCCCGACCAGATTACCAATGTACCCCTGGGGGTAGGCCTATATAAGCCCCCCAGGGCACCCATGCAAAGGGTTCCGAATCAGAGAGAACTAGACTCATACATAGAGGAAGAAGAGAGCAAGCCCTGCCTCCTTCTACCTCTAGCATACAGCTCGAGGAGCACCATTGTATTCACTAGTGCCTTAGTGATCATGCGGAGACCCCACAGAGTAGGAGTAGGGGTGTTATCTCCTAGGAGAGCCCCAAACCTGGATAAAGTACGCCGGCGTTCGTGTCTACGCCTCATCCCTCTTCTAGGCACCAGCGACGTTCTACTCGCTCCCACCATGATAAGCCATCCTTTGGCATATGTCACACCCAACCCCCGACATTTGGGTTAAATACTTACCCTTGAAAACTGTTGCGTTCGCCTATACTTGTGGGTTATCAAGAAGTTTTTCTAGCGCCGTTGCCGGGGAGCATAGCTATATTTGTTGAGTCACTTGGGATTATTATCAATTTATCACTATGAAGAATCTGAATGATGCTAAGACTAAGATATTTCCCTCAAAGAGAGGGGAGGTAAGGAACTGCCATCCAGTTCTGCTTTAGATTCACCTTCTGTTATGAGTAAACTTGCAACACCACCACCACATGCTATTAATTCCGATATGTCGCAAGTTATTGATGATGCTACTTCTACTATGAATGATGCTTATGATTATGCTAGTACCATACTCGATAATGATGATGTGCCAGTTGGTGAATTTCTTGATGAACAAATTGCTAGAGTAATACAACATGATGTTGTTGAATCTGATGATGAGCTTGAAACTGAAACTCCTAAAACACTTGCTAGAGCTAGGCCTCCTAGATATGAATTGCCTAAGGTACGGGAAGGCTATGTTATGAGTGAAGAGGCAACTAGAGATATTCTTGCTTGTAAGGATAGAGATGATCTAGAGAAATTATTACACAAGTATAAAGAAATATCTCTGAATGCTAGAATGAAATGTGATCCTAAGTTCGCTACTTGGCCTATCTTTATTGATGATAAGGATTATGAATTCTCTATCGACCCAGAGTTAATTACTTTGGTTGAATCTGATCCTTTTCATGGTTATGAAACTAAAACCGTTGTGGCACATCTTACTAAGTTGAATGCTTTAGCCACCCTTTTTACTCATGATGAGAAAACTCAATACTACTTTATTCTCAAATTATTTCCTTTCTCATTAAAGGGTGATGCTAAAGCTTGGTACAATACTCTTGCTCCTGGTTGTGTGCATAGTCCGCAGGATATGATTTACTACCTTACAGGAAATATTTAACTTTGTTCAAACTAAAGAAGAGAGTCTCCCAGAAGCTTGGGGGAGGCTTTTTTCAGTTACTTAATGCTTTGCCTGATCATCCACTTAAGAAAAATGAAATACTTGATATCTTCTATAGTGGACTAACCGATGCTTCTAGGGACTTCCTAGATAGTTGTGCTGGTTGTGTTTTCAGGGAACGAACTACTGCTCAAGCTGAAGAATTATTGAATAACATATTGAAAAATTATGATGATTGGACTATTCCTGAACCACCACCTAAACCCCCTCCGAAGAAGAGGGGTATCTTATATCTCAGTCCTGAAGATATGCAAGAGGCAAAGAAATCTATGAAGGAAAAAGGTATTAAAGCTGAGGATGTTAAAAATTTACCTCCTATTGAAGAAATACATGGGCTTGATACACCACCACTGCCTAAGGTGGTAGAGGTAAATTCTCTTATGAAGTTCAATGAAAATGATAATCCTCACAATATGCATCCTAGCCAATGCCTTTATGAGTTTGAAAACTACATTAGAAAACAAGACCACTTCAATGCAAATGTTATGAAACATAATTCTGATATGATCGCTCACTTGAGTGACTTGTTATTTAGAATCTCAAATGATGTTAGAGGTGTTGGAAAACATGCTTCTATGGTTCAAACCCATTTAGAACAAGTTGCTAAATCACAAAGAGAATTACTTGATGAAATAAATCATAATATACATGATTTTGCTGTTAGAGTTGCAACTAGAGGAGGTAAAATGACTCAGGAACGACTTTATCCTGAGGGACACCCAAAAAGAATTGAACAAGATTTGCAAAGAAACAACACTAGTGCACCTAGTCCTTCTAAAAAGTAAAAGAAAAAGAAAAATGATAGGACTTTGCATGCTTCTAGTGAACCTGAAATAGACAAACCTCCTGATAATGATAATGAAACTTCTACCTCTGATGCCGAAACTCAATCTGGTAATGAACATCCACCTAGTGATAATGAAAAAGACAATGATGAGGTTCATGAAGACACTCAACCAAATAATGATAAAGAACCAGATAATGATGTTGAGATAGAACCACCTGTTAATCTTGATAACCCACAACCTAAGAATAAAATATATGATAAAAGAGACTTTGTTGCTAGAAAACACAGTAAAGAAAGAGAACCGTGGGTTCAAAAACCTATGCCTTATCCACCCAAGTCAACTAAAAAGAAAGATGATGAAGAATTTGAACGCTTTGCTGAAATGCTGAGGCCAGTCCTTTTGCGTACTTGCTTGACTGATATCCTAAAAATGCCTCCTTATGCAAAGTATATGAAAGACATCATCACAAATAAGAGAAAAATACCGGAAGCTGAAATCTCCACTATGCTTGCTAACTATACTATTAAAGATGGAGTACCTTAAAAACATGGAGATCCGGGTATACCAACTATACCTTGCTCTATTAAAAAGAATTATGTGAAAACGGCTTTGTGTGATTTAGGAGCTGGTGTTAGTGTTACGCATTTCTCTTTATATAAAAGACTTGACTTGAATAAACTCACACCTACTGAACTATCTTTGCAAATGGCTGACAAATCAACTACCATACCTATCAGTGTCTATGAGGATGTGCCCGTTGTTGTTGCTAATGTTACTATTTTGACTGACTTTGTTATACTTCAGATGCCCGAGGACGACAACATGTCGATTATCCTCGGTAGACCCTTCTTGAATACTATAGGGGCTGTTATTGATTGCAATAAAAGCAAGGTCACTTTTCATACTAATGTTAATGAGCATACGATGCACTTTCCAAAGAAAACAATTCCAAGTGAATGGTATTAATGCTATTGAAAAATCTTCGACAATAACTATTGGAAGTTTTCAAATACCTCTACCTACTATCAAAAAGAAATATGAAATGCTTATTGTTGGGGAAATGCATATCCCCATTGAGGTAACTTAGTGATTTACGAAAGTTCTTCGGTTTCATGGTAGTCGAAAGTGGTTGTTAATAAGACATGATCAACCTTATTAATGAATCATTTTTGAACGGTATGAAGTTGATGAATTTAGTAAGCACTACCTTCTGTCCCTACCTTTTGTTTTATGTTTTTACTAGTTAAGTAAAATAAAATGCCATGTTTTTTCTATTTTCTGAATTTCCCGTGCAATAAAAAATGACCCAAAAATAAAAGTTCTCAGAATGCTCTAAAATTTTTACATGATTTTTTCTGAATATTTCTGAATTTCTGGTGCAAATAATACCCGAGGGAGGTGCACTAGGTGGACACAACCCACCTGGGCGCGCCAGGACCCCCGTGTGCGTCCTGGTGGGTTGTTGTCCCCACATGGCCCCCTCACTTATCTCTTTAGCCCACATCATCACTTACCTCCAGAAAAAAATCTCCATTGCTCTCTCTCCCGTGTTCTTGAGCTCAAACCCGCGGATTTCGATCTCTTAGCTCGAAGCTCCGTTTTCAAAACCGTTTCGGGGGATTGTTGCTTGGTATGTGACTCCACTGTTTGTCCAATTAGTTTTTATTTTAGTGGTTTATACTTTCAATAATTAGCTACTCTTGGTGCTGTTGTAGATGAGCTTGCATGTTGAATTCTTAGAGTTCTAAGTAGTTTGAATGCTTGCTAAGGCCTCTACGTATCCCTATGAGTAGCTGCTATCAATCTTATAAAGTTTTGTTGACAAATTTTTGTCACCTCAAAAATTTTATTTCCAGAAAATTGTACACGAACATGAATATCTTCAGGAAGTTTGGCTCGAGGAAGAACTCCAAGGGTGTTATTGGGGAGTCTTCTGATAGTGATCTCCACCCTTGGAGGTTGGTGGAAGTACGGCCATGCGAATGGCCGAACACCCCATTCCTACAAGAGGCTAGAATCTTTGATGAGTTCATGCAATATATTGCTAATGTCGGCCTCACCGACTTCATCACAGATGAGTGTGACCAGCACCAAATCCTCACAAACATCTTTGTTCAAAGTTTTACTTTCCTGCGTAGGAATAATCCTCCTGAAGTGATCTTTGATTTATATGCTGAAAACCATCAGATACCACTTACTGATTTTTGTAACATATGCCTGCTCCCTTCTAATGAGAGCTTGGCTGAGCCTAGGCCATGCCGAGTTTGAGGCCTTTTATTGCACTTTGATGGTGGGGGATGAGAGAGGAGTGTCATCCATCACTGCCGCTGGCTTACATTTTTCCGTTGTTCCTTACTTTGCACTTTTCATTGCAAAATGCTTGCTGGCTAGGGAGAAGGTGGGTGCACTTAGTTCACCAGACCTTGTTGTTTTACGTCGTGCATTAGAGGGCGACAACACTTATAGCTTGGGAGCTATTGTGGCTCGTTGCCTCCATCTTAATAAATCTCAGGGCAAAATACATGGTGGTATTTATGCTACTCGTTTGGCGGCTCACTTCAAGGTTGAGATACACCCTCATGATTACCCTCTGACCACAAATTACCTCGACCGTGCAGCCATGGATCGCCCCATTTTACTGATGACAGATCTCCTAACATCCCTATTCAGTATAACCTGGTTTTTAGTGTAAGATCTCGTGATATTATTCGGTTGCCTGCTCCTGCTTTGTTTGATCCTGTTGCCAGGGGCAGATATAGGATTATGCCTACAAACATCATCGCCTACCGGAACGCTCAGGCTGCTGCGGAGGCAGCACAGGAGGAGCCTGAGCAGTGGGATGAGTGGATGCCTGCTCCTCAGCACCCCTACTACCCTACAGGCTACTGGTCGACTACCAAGTTAGGCCAAAATCCTAAGCTTGGGGAAGTACGTGTTTCCACCGACCTTACATTCATGTCCACATACTTCATTTGTCGGTGTCCACACTTTTTCATTGTATCATCCATGTTGTCGGTGTTCTGGGAACGGGGCTACCCAGACTTGCCTGCCTGCGGCCTGCGGCGTGGCTCAAGGAGTGGCCCAGTACGACCCATCTTCATCAACACAAGCTCAAGACCCTCGCGAGGGGCCAAGCCTCGCGGGGCGGACGACAGGAAGCTTCCTCGGGCACGGCCTCATTAGGCTGGCTCGCGAGGAAGTGGAGAGATCAAGGCGGGGTACCTCACGAGGTGCCCGTGACGCAAGCCATGACGACCAAAGCCAGGCGGGCGCCGGCCTGTGCAGAGTCCTTGTTTCCTCTTTGGTGCAAAGGGGCAAGCGCAGGCAAGAGTATCAAACAAAGGCAACCATTTCGGTGCAACAAGACCAAGACCAGCAGAACAGCAGGATGGAGGTCATCGTGGAGGCTAAGCCGGCGTCACCACCAGAGTCTTTGGCAGGCGAGGACCGACTTTAGTTAGGATAAGTGTACTAGATGTTCCCCTTCAAAATGGCCAATTGTTGGCGCCCTTCCTGCTCAACATTTGGGAAGAGGCCCAAGGCCTCACTCTCTAACTAGGACTAGCCACTCTCAAGGCAGGGGATCGGGCAGTTGAACCCTAGCCAGAACCACCAACCTAAGAACACCCCTCGCGAGGCAGTTCTTCCTTGTATTGTTCATCATCAGCCCCTGAGGCAATCCACCACGCCACAAACTAGAGTATGGTATTACACCACAATGGTGGCCCGAACTAGTATAAACCTCGTGTCCCCTGTGTTGTTCTTCGTGTAGTTTAGATCCTTGCGAGGCGACGAGACATAGGTAGGTAGGAGGTGCGATCTCCGCGTGCACCCCAGAGTTCGAACCTAGAGGGTCTGCTGGAACCCAAAATCCGACATTTGGCGCGCCAGGTAGGGGTGCACCAGAATCCCTCTCCCGCCACCTCGTGTCCCGTCGCATCATCTTCACCATGTCCGGCGACCCAACGGGCAATCCCGATCCCTGGGCGGCCTGGCCCGCCGCGCAGAGCCGCTCGCCTAGGGCGACCTCAACCCTGTGCCCCAGGCAGCCCGCGGTCCGCAGGGCGCTGCAGGCCGCGGGCGACGCGGTCAGGCGACGTCAGCTCTCACGCCGCGGCAGGTGCGATCAGCGACGAGGGCCTCAAGCCTCGCCGCGGCCATGGCGACATACACCCGACGAGAGCAGGCGAACTCAAGGGCCGCGCTCACGGTGGCACAAGAGTTGCTACAATGCAGGCTGTTGGAGGGCGGCCACGACGTGCTGCTGGAGCGGGTGGCAGAGCTCTTGGGCTTCGCCGCCTCGGGGGCTCACCCCTTTTGCACCCAGCCGCAGCGCATGCCCTGAGCGGATTCCAAGGCTATCCCAACGCCAACCTGGCCATCAGCACCGGGCTAACAACGGTGCCGCCTCCGCCTCCGGCCAGCGAAGGAGGACTCGCCACAGCCCACGGTCCCAGTGGACCACCGCGCTACCACCCCCAGGTTGGCACATCAAGCAGGACTGTGTGGCACATGGGGCACTACAACGAAGCATTCGGGGCGGCGGCCTCGGAAGCGTACGTGCCCCACATGATGGACCAAGGGCACGCGCAGGAGGAAGACCATGGCTTGTTCCTCGGCCCAAGCTGGGGGGAAGAAACACCAGAAGCTGAGCTCTTTCAGGAGCCCCGAGAAAGCCCCATCGACCACGCTGGAGGCAGCGGCTACCGGGTACCGTTAATTCCTCAGGAGCAGGCATACGCTAACCATGGATCACAGGAGGTACATGTCGTCTCGGCGGATGGCTGCCCCAATCCAGCAGCCTCCTACCCCTCAGGAGGAGGGCACCGGGGGCTGCAAGAAAGGGGCCAAGATCCGGCATCGCCATCGCGGCGTTCGGAGCAAGGCGTCCTCAGGAGGTAGGCCCTCTACCGGGGAGGTGCCTCAGGGCCTGCCCCCGACAGAGGACCCGTGGCCGTCGGGGGAACCGCTGGCAAACGCTCTATCCCATCGGTGGCGTCCTCGGTCTCCGGCCGTCGTCGATGGCAATAGAGAGTGTGGCACAAGGCAGGGCCCTCGTCTGGCAATATGAAGCAAGACCGGTACCTATGAAGAAGGCCCAGTGCCTGTGAAGCTCGCCGCCGCGTGACACTCTCACGTAATAATGAGTGGGGCTGTACATGCCCCGGAGTCTCCGGAGAGCCGCCCTCGGGCCTCGGGGGCTCCCGCCCACGCCCAGTGGCAGCACTTAGCTCCGCGCTGGTGAGAAGACGTCGAAGACTAGACTAGGTGTCAGACGCGGCCTTTCTGCTTTTCCCCCCTTTTTGTCATTTTCTCCCCTGTTTGAATTTAAGTTGGATTTGAGCTTGAGACTTGCGTGTGTTTGGGGAAGGGGTGTTTAGTCTCATTCGAGCAATCTCTCGTGTTCTGGCTGCCACTTTGCACCCACCCAGCTTCAGTTGCCTCCCCTCGCGAGCCCTCGCGAGTCGGGCCAGGCGCAGCGTGCGCGCAGCCCGGACTGCCGCCACCGCGCCTTCTTAGGAGGCTTTCGCTAAAGGTTCAATGGATTCGTTCGGAAGGCCCTCAGGACGCCACGGCCCTCCCACGGGCTCGCTCAGGGCCCACGCGGGTCAAGGGTAAACAAGCAAATCGACTCATCGCGAGGTCAATCGCTCGGTGCAGTCATACAGGCAACGTCGTGTCTATAATTATGCTAACCGCAAGTTTTTTACACGAGGGGCTCCCCCTCCCCAAAATGCTCTTACTACCCTCAGGGCCAAGCCCGAGCTCTCTCTGTGCAGGATAAAAAACAGGAGCAGCACGCGGTCAATCGGATAAATCCTCCAATGCATCCTCAAGGGCACCACCTGAATCCTCGCTGGCGTCACTGGACTCGCCATCACTCTCTGCGTCGCTGTCGGCAGCGTCCGGGCCGTTCACCACGCTGCCCTCATCAGCAACCACGACCACCCCGTCATTATCAGCGGTGAAGGCCCTGACGAGGGCGTCCACGTTGTCTTCCACCCAGTGCGCCAGGTCGTCCCGGACGGCCAGGGGTACCGGGGCAATGGCGGCATCGAAGTCAAAGTGGGGATCCATGTTCTGAAGATGATTGAAGACGCGAGAAAAGGCACGCCCGAGCAGGGCACGGCTCCTCTCCTCCACCAACCTGTCGGCCCTGCCCGACCGAGCCTCTAGCTGCGTCACAACATTAGTGAAGAACTGAAGGTTGCTGGCATAGTTAACCACATGAGGCTGCCCAACGGCTGCCTCGCAGATGTTGCCCAGGGTCGCGTTGGCTCTCTCCCAGAGCGTGAGGAGCATGGGGCCATGCATGTGCTCCAAGGTCTGCCTCTGGCGAATCTCGTCCTCGTTCCGCTACGCAACAGGCTCAGCCGCATCAACTCTCTGCTGGAGAAGAAGCACCTCGGCGCGAGAGGAGGCCAGCTCCCCCTGTGTCGCGCAAAGGGCGGCCCCGGCAGCATCATCGCGCCGTGTCGCTTCATCCAGCCTGGCCCTCAGGGCGATGGTCCTGCCTTCTGCTTCGACCCTGGTCAGCTCCAGCCTCTCCTTGTACGCACGCCCGAGGTTCGAGCGCGCCTCCGCCACCCGGTGCTCAACCTCCTCTAGGACTCGGGCTTCCCGCGCGGCGACATCATCCTCCGCCTGCGCCACCAGGTGCTCTCTCGTCTCCAGTCGCTCAAGGTCATGAGCACGCTCGGCGGCCTCCAGCATCAGTGCCTCTTCACGTTTCTTGAGCTCTGCCTGGTCGACCGACGCCCCCTTCATCGACGCAAGGGCCGCCTCATGCAGCTCCACCTGCTGCTCCAGGGAGTTACTCCGGGCCTGGACCTCCCACGCCTGCTCCTCTGTGGCCTCGCGCCGCCGGTCAGCCTCCCAGGCCCCCTCGGCGACCAAGGAGCAGGCCTCCCGAATAGCCACCAGCGATGCCTCGGCCTTCGCATCGTCGAGGTCGCGTCGATAGCACGCAAGGGCAACGGCCACCTTCAGCTTGTGCCTCTCTTCAGCAAGGTGCAGGCCCTCGGCCTCAAGGTGCACGTCCTCAACGGCAATCTCTACACCAAGCTGGCTCACTGCGTCGGACGCCCTCTGGAGAAACGCTTGGCAAAGGGCACGACGCTCCCGAGCACGCTCAAGCACGTCTTCCACGTCGTCCTCTGCCCCCGGCTTACGCGGAGGGCCATGAACCGGCATGCCCCCTCTGGGCAGGGGGCTGGGGGTTGGCGCCATCGTGATGGCCGGGCGCGCCCCGCCAGAAGCTTGGCCCTGAGCCCGTTCGCCCTCCCGGGAAGAATGCGAGGAAGACCCCAGCTAGTCGCCGTCCACAACCAAGGCCCGGGGCAGGCTGGCTATGCCCTGGAAGGGCTCACGAAGGAGGGGTGCGAGAAGCACAGGATCAGGATGCACCGCAAGATGGCTCACCTCTCCAACCGACCTCACCACCAGGGTAGCACTTGAGCTCGGAACACTTGGAGTCGGTGGAGAGGGCGGGGCCTGGGGAGATGGCTCCTTAGCCGTCTCCGTGAACTCGGTAGGGAGGGCCCTGCAGAGCAATGGTCAGATGAAGCAACGGGAAAGTGAAGGATTAAGGAAGAAGAGGGCTTACTCATTGATGGCGAAGTACTTCCTGCGCTTCAGCAGGCGGCAGGGGTAATCATCACCACCCAAGGCATCCCTTCTCTTTCAGAGAGCCTCGAAGTCCACACGGAAGCGGCCTAGGAGCTCGACGCAAGGATCAGTCTGCGGCGAGGAGGAAGCACCAAGGTGACCAGCGTCGGGGACGCCGCCCTGGCACACGCCGCCAGACACCGCCCCATTGAGGGTGGCCGGGGCCTTAGGGGCCTCAACCACGGAAGCCGCTGGGCGCAGCTCGACGCCTTCGGTCGCTGCTGGGCCAGCCTCAGGAGCCGCCACCTCGGGGGTTCCGAGCGGCGCAGTTATCCCAAAGGCAGCCCCCGGAGGCCCTTGCCTCCCAGCTCCACCACTCGAGGAAGGACCGCCATGGGCGACCGGGAGGGAAACCACCACAACTGGGTTCTCGCGAGGTCCCACGAGGCCTGCTGGGAGCAGCCCCCATTCATCGAAGCTGGGCATCTGCCTCATGAAATCATCCCTGCCTGAGCAAAGATATAGCAAGGCACCCCCTTGCCGGACGTTTCCAGGGGAAGGATCCCCAGTCAGAATCACGAGAACCTTCCTCAGCACTTTAGGTGCCAGATCTTCCTTGTGGAGCCTCATGCAGTCTTCATGCCCCCCGAAGGCCCACATCCGGCGGGAATGGCGCTAGAGAGGGGCAATGCAGCGTTGGAGGAACTCTTTCACCACCGTGGGTGCCATCACACCAAGCGCCCTCAAACTCGCGAAGCGACGCCAGACGAAGGCAAGTCGGGGGCTCATAAGCGCCTCATGGCCCCATCCCAAGTTGGGGACAGCGGGCAAGGTTGGCTCCGAGAGCTGGGGGCTGGGTACTCTGACATCTACATACAGCCACCGCTCTCGGAACCCAGTCACAGGCGGAGGAAGGCTGAAGTCAATCCCCGAGGCTGCCGCCCCTGGTGCGGCAAAGAAGCTCACGCATCCTGAACATTGGGAGGGATCACTGAGGCACAAAGAGAAGAAGTGGCGCAGCAAGGCAACCAAAGGAGGAATGCCCATCATCGCCTCACAGACAAAAGCAAAGACGGCAAGGAGAGTAATGGATTCAGGACCCAAATGCACCATGTGAATCTGGTAATGGGAAAGCACAGCGTTGAAGAAATCGGAAAAAGGAGGAACCAGCCCCGCCCACAGTACGTCGGCGAAGTATCGGACCTCGGTGGCTATTCTGTCAATAGAGAAGTGGGACGCGGGCTAGACCGTCATCCTCCCACACTCATTGAAGGTGGTGGCAAGGGCGGAACTGACCTTGCCCAAAGCTTCCAGATTGAGTATGATCGACTGGTCGAAGGCGGGAGCCGTCGGCGGCGGCGAACGGGGCGAGGACACCGGATTCTTCCCCTTCCCTTTCTTCGTTGGTGCCATGACGACATGAAGGGGAGGGTTCGAGAATGGATTGGAAGCGGAGATTAGAGCTCTGGAGGAAGAAGAGCAGGGGACGCGCAAGCGACGAGAAGAGGGAAGACTGTGTACAACTGCGGGTCCGCCTAGCCGGGCACAAAATAAGGAGGCGTGGGGAACAGGGATGCCCACGTCCAATCAACCGCCACGCGGCTCCCAAGGCCGCAGGCTGTTGGGGCCCGCGGCGCTTCGCACTTGCCCCTTCGCTTCTCTGCTAAGTCAAGTCGAGGCGCGCCTTGGGCCCGGGGGCTACTGTCGGCGTTCTGGGAATGGGGGTACCCATACTTGCCTGCCTACGGCCTGCGGCGTGGCTCAAGGAGTGGCCCAGTACGGCCCATCTTCATCAACACAAGCTCAAGACCCTCGCGAGGGGCCAAGCCTCGCGGGGTGGACGACAGGAAGCTTCCTCAGGCACGGCCTCATTAGGCTGGCTCACGAGGAGGCGGAGAGATCAAGGCGGGGGTACCTCACGAGGTGCCCGTGACGCAAGCCATGACGACCAAAGCCAGGCGGGCGCCGGCCTGCGCAGAGTCCTTTTTTCCTCTTTGGTGCATAGGGGGCAAGCGCAGGCAAGAGTATCAAGCAAAGGCAACCATTTCGGTGCAACAAGACCAAGACCAGCAGAACGGCGGGATGGAGGTCATCGTGGAGCCCAAGCCGGCGTCACCGCCAGAGTCTTTGGCAGGCGAGGACCGACTTAGTCAGAATAAGTGTACTAGATGTTCCCCTTCAAAATGGCCAATTGTTGGCGCCCTTCCCGCTCAATATTTGGGAAGAGGCCCAGGGCCTCGCTCTATAAATAGGACTAGCCACTCTCAAGGCAGGGGATCGGGCAGTTGAACCCTAGCCAGAACCACCAACCCAAGAACACCCCTCGCGAGGCAGTTCTTCCTTGTATTGTTCATCATCAGCCCTGAGGCAATCCACCATGCCACAAACTAGAGTAGGGTATTGCACCACAATGGTAGCCCGAACTAGTATAAACCCCGTGTCCCCTGTGTTTTTATTCGTGTAGTTTAGATCCTTGCGAGGCGACGAGACATAGGTAGGTAGGAGGTGCAATCTCCGCGTGCACCCCAGAGTTCGAACCTAGAGGGTCTGCCGGAACCCGAAATCCGACACATGCTTAGATTTATTTTCTTGCTTTCTTATTGTGTGTTTGAAAAACTTTAGAAAAAACCAAAAAACTTAGTTGTAGCAATTTACTTTCTATGCATGCTTAGTAATAGAATTAAAAAGATAATCCAAAAATATTTCCTTGTTCTTCTTTTGCTTGTTGGGAGCTTTCACGTGTAAATAGTTTTTCTCGTTTTTGCTTTTCCCTTTTATTTGCCCGTTCTAGAAAATCAAAAACTCCAAAAACATTTTAGTGTGTTTCTATGAATTTCTTTTCCTTTTATTTGAGTTGTACTGAGGAGAAGACCACGATGAAAATGTTGAATGGCTCTCATATGAATAATTGTTGAACTAATAAGACCACATTTTACCCTGTCTTCTCCTATTGAATAAAATGTTTGCAGATTCCAGCTTAGTCCACAGCATTCTTGCACTATTATTATTTTCATATCGTTCAGTCGTGCAAGTGAAAGGCAATAATGACAACATCCGAAGAACTGGCCGTGGCAGGGAGAAACTGGTATGAGTCGACTTGTTCTGTTTTTGTAAATATGTTTAACTTAGTATCCATGATTCGGCCCATTATGATTAAACATGTTTGGAATAACAATTAGAGATTATAGTTTCTCATGCCATGCATAAGTAGCTGGGAGTTGATAATGATTAATCTTGGATATCAACATAGCATTAAAATGATTGTGATGTAGTATGATGATATGGTATCCTCCTCTGAATGTTCGAGTGGCTTGACTTGGCACATGTTCATGCATGTAGTCGAATCAAAACCAACATAGCCTCTATGATATTTATGTTCATGTTGTTCATATCCTACTCATGTTAGTGTCCAATGTTACTTATGCATAATGCATGGTTATGATCGTTGTTGCTTTCTAGCTGGCCGCTTCTCAATCTAAATTGCTAGACTTCCCCTGTACTAAGTGGGAACTCTGCTTGTACATCAAAAACCTTGAACCCAAAGTTATTCTAGATGAGTCCACGATACCTACCTATATGCAGTATTACCCTACCATCCTAAGTAAATTTGCATGTGCCACCTCTAAAAACTTCTAAAATTTAGCCTTTTTGTGTGCCTGGATCGTTCATGGAACGACAGGAGGTGGTCGGTATCTTCCATGCTAAGAGGGTTATTCTCAGGTCGAGTCTTTATTCACTCCCCCTCGCACGAGAAAATGGACGGTAATAGGGATTCCCAGTACCGAGCTCAAAAATGCAAATAATTAAACAAAACTCCCCCAAGACTGATGTTGGTATGGACGGCACCCGTTGTTTCGGACAAGCCGTGGACTGTGATTGATGGTGGAGGGGGGGGGGGTAAACCTTTACTTTTATCGCTTGGGAACCACCACTAGCGTGCTTAGCATGGAAGATATTGATAACCGATGGTCATGAAGTGAATAAGAAGAGTGCATGTCTTAAAATATCATTTATCTCTGTTTTAAAAATTAAGCTCTGGCACCTCTACAAATCACTGCTTCCCTCTGCGAAGGGACTATCTAATTACTTTTATGTTGTGTCACCACCTTCTAAAACAAGTGCCAGAAACTGAGTAGAGCACATCTGTCATGATTTATGCATTATATGTAGCTAATGTTCGGTGCAACATGACTGGATCTTTTCTACCATGAATTACAATGTTTAGTCGCTGCTTGAACTTTGGAGGTGCTCTGCATTTATGTTTTGCGGTCTCAGAAAGGGCTAGTGAGATACCACTATTGTCATATTATAGCATGGTTGTTTTGACAACGTGTTGTTGTTTGAGATATTTTATTATTGCTCGCTAGCTGATTATGTCATTGATATGAGTCATTATAATCTTTAAATGTTATTGTTGACATGGTTAGTTATAATGTTGGCTAAAACCTGGGTGTTGTTTAAGCTTATTTATGCAAACAAGAGATAAAGAGTTCGTAAAAAAGTTTCTTTCTCACTTTCAGTTTATCAACTAAATTGCTTGAGGACAAGCAAAGGTTTAAGCTTGGGGGAGTTGATACGTCTCCAACGTATCGACTTTTCTCATGCTTTTCCTCTTGTTTTGGACTCTAATTTGCATTATTTGAATGAAACTAACCCTGGACTGATGTTGTTTTCAGCAGAACTACTGCTACGTCTTGAGCTTGCATTGGTTTTCCTTGAAGAGGAAAGGGTGATGCAACACAGTAGCGTAAGTATTTCCCTCAGTTTTTGAGAACCAAGGTATCAATCCAGTAGGAGGCTCCTCAAAAGTCCCACACACCTACACAAACAAACAAAGAACTCGCAACCAACGCAATAAAGGGGTTGTCAATCCCTTCACGGCCACTTGCGAAAGTGAGATCTGATAGAGATAGTATGATAAGATAAATATATTTTTGGTATTTTATAATATAGATGCAAAAAAGTAAAGATGCAAATAAAAGTAGATTGAAAGCTTATATGATAAAAGATAGCCTCGGGGGCCATAGGTTTCACTAGTGGCTTCTCTCAAGATAGCATAAGTATTACGGTGGGTTAACAAATTAATGTCGAGCAATTGATAGAAAAGCGAATAATTATGAGATTATCTAGGCATGATCATGTATATAGGCATCACGTCCGTGACAAGTAGACTGACTCCTGCCTACATCTACTACTATTACTCCACACATCGACGGCTATCCAGCATGCATCTAGAGTATTAAGTTCATAAGAACAGAGTAACACATTAAGAAAGATGACATGATGTAGAGGGATAAACTCAAGAAATATGATATAAACCCCGTCTTTTTATCCTCGATGGCAACAATACAATACGTGCCTTGCAACCCTTTCTGTCACTGGGTAAGGACACCGCAAGATTGAACCTAAAGCTAAGCACTTCTCCCATGGCAAGAAAGATCAATCTAGTAAGCCAAACCAAACTGATAATTCGAAGAGACTTGCAAAGATAACTCAATCATACATAAAAGAATTCAGAGAAGATTCAAATATTTCTCATAGATAAACTTGATCATAAACCCACAATTCATGGGATCTCGATAAACACACCGCAAAAAGAGTTTGCATCGAATAGATCTCCATAAGGGAGGGGGAGAACATTGAATTGAGATCCAAAAAGAGAGAAGAAGCCATCTAGCTAATAACTATGTACCCGAAGGTCTATGGTAAACTACTCACAACTCATCGGAGGGGCTATGGTGTTGATGTAGAATCCCTCCATGGTCGATTCCCCCTTTGGCGGAGCACCGACGAAGGCTCCAAGATGGGATCTCGCGGATACAGAAGGTTACGGCGGTGGAAATTGTGTTTCGGTGGCTCCCTGGATGTTTTCGGGGTACGTAGGTATATATATATGAGGAGGAAGTATGTCGGTGGCCGCTCGAGGGGCCCAGGAGACAGGGGGCATGCCCAGGAGGGGTGGGCGTGCCCTCCGATCTCCTGGCCGCCTCGATTGCTTCTTGACTTGCACTCCAAGTTCTCTGGATCACGTTCGTTCCAAAAATCACGCTCCCGAAGGTTTCATTCCGTTTGGACTCCGTTTGATATTCCTTTTCTTCGAAATACTGAAATAGGCAAAAAAACAGTAATACGGGTTGGGCCTCCGGTTAGTAGGTTAGTCCCAAAAATGATATAAATGTGTAAAATAAAGCCCATAACATCCAAAAGGGGTAATATAATAGCATGGAACAATCAAAAATTATAGATACGTTGGAGACGTCTCAAGCATCCCCAAGCTTAATTCCTGGTCGTCCTCGAGTAGGTAAATGATAAAAATAGAATTTTTGATGTGGAATGCTACCTAGCATAATTCTCAATGTAATTTTCTTTATTGTGGCATAAATGTTCAGATCCAAATGATTCAAAATAAAAGTTCATATTGAAAAAATAAATAGTAATACTTCAAGCATACTAATCAAAGCAATCATGTCTTCTCAAAATAACATGGCTAAAGAAAGCTCATCCCTACAAAATCATATAGTTAGGCTCTGCTTCATTTTCGTCACACAAATATGTTCCCAAATTCTACACCCCCGATGGCAAGCCAAGCAATTGTTTCATACTTAAATAATCTCGAACTTTTTCAACCTTCACGCAATACATGAGTGTGAGCCATGGATATAGCACTATGGGTGGAATAGAATATGATGATGGGGATTGTGTGGAGAAGACAAAAAAAGAAGAAAGTCTCACACTGACGAGGATAATCAATGGGCTATGGAGATGCCCATCAATTGATGTCAACATGAGGAGTAGGGATTGCCATGCAACGGATGCACTAGAGCTATAAACGAATGCTCAACAAAAGAAAACTAGTGGGTGTGCATCCAACTTGCTTGCTCACGAAGACCTAGGGCATTTGAGGAAGCCCATCGTAGGAATATACAAGCCAAGTTCTATAATGAAAAATTCCCACTAGTATATGAAAGTGACAACATATGAGACTCACTATATGAAAAACATGGTGTTACTTTGAAGCACAATAAATGAGACTCGCTATATGAAGGACATGGTGCTACTTTGAAGCACTAGTGTGGAAAAAGAGATTGTAACATTGCCCCTTTTTTTTGGGCCTTTCTCTTTTTTTGGCCTTTTTTTCTTTTTGGGCAATGCTCTAATAATGATGATCATCACACTTTCATTGATTACAACATATGAATTACAACTCGAAACTAGAACAAGATATGACTCTATATGAATGCCTCCGGCGGTGTACCGGGATGGTGTAATGAATCAAGAGTGACATGTATGAAAAATTATGCATGGTGGCTTTGCCACAAATACGATGTCAGCTACATGATCATGCAATGGCAATATGACAAAAGTAATGTATGTCATGATGATGATGAACGGAACGGTGGAAAGTGGCATGGCAATATATCTCGGAATGGCTATGGAAATGTCATAATAGGTAGGTATGGTGGCTGTTTTGAGGAAGATATAAGGAGGTTTATGTGTGATGGAGTGTATCATATCACGGGGTTTGGATGCACCGGCGAAGTTTGCACCAACTCTCAAGGTGAGAAAGGGCAATGCACGGTACCGAAGAGGCTTGCAATGGTGGAAAGGTAAAAGTGTGTATAATCCATGGACTCAACATTAGTCATAAGAACTCATATACTTGTTGCAAAAATTTAGAAGTCATAAAAAATCAAGCACTACGTGCATGCTCCTAGAGGGATAGATTGGTAGGAAAAGACCATCGCTCGTCCCCGACCGCCACTCATAAGGATGCACAAGCCAGGTACACTTCATGTTTCAAATTTGTTACACAACTTTAACCATACGTGCATACTATGGGACTCGCTAACTTCAACACAAGCATTCTTTAAATTCATAATCACCCAACTAGCATGACTTTAATATCACTACCTCCATATCTCAAAACAATTATCAAGTATCAAATTGATCATAGCATCCAATTCACTATCTATGATAGTTTTTATAATACCCAACTTGGATGCCTACCATTCTAGGACCAATTTATAACCATAGAAAATACCATGTTGTTCTAAAAGACTCTCAAAATAATATAAAGCATGAGAGAGTAGACATTTCTACAAAATTAAGCCACCGCTGTGCTCTAAAATATATAAGTGAAGCACTAGAGCAAAAACTATCAAGCTCAAAAGATATAAGTGAAGCACATAGAGTATTCTAATAAATTCTAATCAAGTGGGCTTCTCCCAAAAGGTGTGTACAGCAAGGATGATTATGGTAAACTAAAAGGCAAATACTAATATAATACACGACGCTCCAAGCAAAACACATATCATGTGGCGAATAAAAATATAGCTCCAAGTAAAGTTACCAATGAACGAAGACGAAAGAGGGGATGCCTTCCCGGGGCATCCCCAATCTTAGGCTTTTGTCTATTCTTGAATATCTTGGGGTGCCTTGGGCATCCCCAAGCTTAGGCTCTTTCCACTCCTTATTCCATAGTCCATCAAAGCTTTACCCGAAACTTGAAAAGTTCACAACACAAAACTCAGCAGGAAATCTCATAAGCTCCGTTAGTGAAAGAAAACAAAACCACCACATAAGGTACTGTAATGAACTCATTCTTTATTTATATTAGTGTTAAAACTATTGTATTCCAAGTTATCTATGGTTCATACCACTTAATACTAGCCATAGATGCATCGAAATAAGCAAACAACACACGAAAAACAGAATCTGTCAAAAACAGAACAGTCTGTAGCAATCTGTAACTAACGCAGACTTATGGAACTCTAAAACTCCTAAAAAAATAGGAAGTCCTGAAAATTTTGTTTATTGATCATCAGCAAAAAGAATCAATGCAAAAGAATGTTCCTGTGATTTATTGAATTTTTTCTCGTGAGCGCAAAGTTTCTGTTTTTCAGCAGAATCAAATCCTACCAAATTAAGTTTTTCATCAAAAGATTGCATCAAGGCATCAATGATATGTTTGGTAAAAGCTTTATTTTGACTATAAGCATGAGGAGAATCAACAACAGATTGCAACAAGGAAATAAAACTTCCTAAAGAACAATTATCATAATCAAATTCCTTGAAATCCGAGATAGTGGGTTCAATACTATTTAAAGTCATGACCTCTCCAATCCCACTTTTACCAAATTTAGCATCAAGATCTAAAAACTCCGAATTCTTGGGACGCCTTCTAAATAAAGTTGACTCATCTCCAGTCCCATTATTATCAAGATTCATATTGCAAAACAAAGATATAATAGGAGACACATCAATAACTTTAAGATCTTCGTCATTATTTTCATCTAACTTTTCTGGTTTGGCAGCCATCTTATTGACTAAGGTGGCTTACTTATCAGAAATTTGGGCTATAGCCTCCTCAAGCTGGGTAATTTGAGAGTTCACACCATAAAATTCTTTATTCATATCATCAAGCTCCTTATTCATAAACCCCAAAAAAACTTTTTGTTCTTTAAGCTCTTTTCTGAAGAAATTATTATGCTCAAACTGCAAAGTCATAAAGCTTCTAATATTCGATTCAATCTCTTCCAACCTTCTAAGAAGGAGGTCGGTACTCTTAGGAAAAGCCATAAGGACAAACAGGTACACAAGCAAACAGAAGAAGGCAAGCGAAAAAGAGAGAGAGAGAGATTGGGAAAGAGAGGGCAAATAAAACGGCAAGGGTGAAGTGAGAGAGAGGAAAACGAGAGGCAAATGGCAAATAATGTAAATGCGAGGGAGATGAGTTTGTGATGGGTACTTGGTATGTCTTGACTTGAGCGAAGACCTCCCCGGCAACGGCGCCAGAAATCCTTCTTTCTATGTCTTGAGCTTGCGTTGGTTTTCCTTGAAGAGGAAAGGGTGATGCAACACAGTAGCGCAAGTATTTCCCTCAGTTTTTGAGAACCAAGGTATCAATCCAGTAGGAGGCTCCTCAAAAGTCCCACGCACCTACACAAACAAACAAAGAACTCACAACCAACACAATAAAGGGGTTGTCAATCCCTTCACGACCACTTGCGAAAGTGAGATCTGATAGAGATAGTATGATAAGATAAATATATTTTTGGTATTTTATAATATAGATGCAAAAAGTAAATATGCTAATAAAAGTAGATTGAAAGCTTATATGATAAAAGATAGACCCGGGGGCCATAGGTTTCACTAGTGGCTTCTCTCAAGATAGCATAAGTATTACGGTGGGTGAACAAATTACTGTCGAGCAATTGATAGAAAAGCGAATAATTATGAGATTATCTAGGCATGATCATGTATATAGGCATCACGTCCGTGAAAAGTAGACCGACTCCTGCCTGCATCTACTACTACTACTCCACACATCGACCGCTATCCAGCATGCATCTAGAGTATTAAGTTCATAAGAACAGAGTAACGCATTAAGAAAGATGACATGATGTAAAGGGATAAACTCAAGCAATATGATATAAACCCCGTCTTTTTATCCTCGATGGCAACAATACAATACGTGCCTTGCAACCCTTTCTGTCACTGGGTAAGGACACCACAAGATTGAACCCAAAGCTAAGCACTTCTCCCATGGCAAGAAAGATCAATCTAGTAGGCCAAACCAAACTGATAATTCGAAGAGACTTGCAAAGATAACTCAATCATAAATAAAAGAATTCAGAGAAGATTCAAATATTTCTCATAGATAAACTTGATCATAAACACACAATTCATCAGATCTCGACAAACACACCACAAAAAGAGTTTACATCGAATAGATCTCCACAAGAGAGGGGGAGAACATTGTATTGATATCCAAAAGGAGAGAAGAAGCCATCTAGCTAATAACTATGTACCCGAAGGTCTGTGGTAAACTACTCACAACTCATCGGAGGGGCTATGGTGTTGATGTAGAAGTCCTCCGTGGTCGATTCCCCCTCCGGTGGAGCACCGATGAAGGCTCCAAGATGGGATCTCGTGGATAGAGAAGGTTACGGCGGTGGAAATTGTGTTTCAGTGGCTCCATGGATGTTTTCGGGGTATGTAGGTATATATAGGAGGAAGAAGTACATCGGTGGCCGCTCGAGGGGCCCAGGAGACAGGGGCGCGCCCAGGAGGGGTGGGCGCGCCCTCCTATCTCCTGGCCGCCACGATTGCTTCTTGAGTTGCACTCCAAGTCCTCTGGATCACGTTCATTCCAAAAATCACACTCCCGAAGGTTTCATTCCGTTTGGACTCCGTTTGATATTCCGTTTCTTCGAAATACTGAAATAGGCAAAAAACAGCAATACGGGTTGGGCCTCCGGTTAGTAGGTTAGTCCCAAAAATGATATAAATGTGTAAAATAAAGCCCATAAACATCCAAAAGGGGTAATATAATAGCATGGAACAATCAAAAATTATAGATATGTTGGAGACGTATCAACTACCATGGTGTTGTTTGATACGTCTCCGTCATATCTATAATTTTTTATTGTTCCATGACAATATTCTACAACTTTCATATACTTTTGGCAAGTTTTTATACTATTTTTGGGGACTAACATATTGATCCAGTGCCCAGTGCCAGTTCTTTTTTGTTACATGTTTTTTGTTTCGCAGAAACCCCATATCAAACACAGTCCAAACGGAATAAAAACGGATGGAGATTTTTTTGGAATATTTATGATTTTTGGGAAGAATAATCAATGTGAGATGATGCTCGAGTGGCCCACGAGGCAGGGGCGCACCCCTGGCCCTCGTGGCCACTCCATAAGGCAGTTGGTGCCCTTCTTTCTCCACAAGAAAGCCAATATCCGGATAGAAATCATGTCCAAAGGACAACCCAATCGGAGTTACGGGTCTCCGGGAATATAAAAAACGGTGAAAGGGCATAATTAGGAACGAAGAAACAGAGAGAGACAGACAGACAGATCCAATCTCGGAGGGGCTCTCTCCCCTCCCATGCCATGGAGACCAAGGACCAGAGGGGAAACCCTTCTCCCATCTAGGGAGAAGGTTAAGGAAGAAGAAGAATACGGGGGGCTCTCTCCCCCTCGCTTCCGGTGGCGCCGGAACGCCGCCGGAGGCCATCATCATCACCGCGATCTACACAAACACCTCTATCATCTTCACCAACATCTCCATCACCTTCCCCCCTCTATATTCAGAGGTCCACTCTCCGGCAACCCGTTGTACCCTCTACTTGAACATGGTGCTTTATGCTTCATATTATTATCCAATGATGTGTTCCCATCCTATGATGTGTGAGTAGATTTTCGTTATCCTATTGGTAATTGGTGAATTGCTATGACTGGTTTAATTTTCTTGTGGTTATGTTGCTGTCCTATTGTGCCCTCCGTGTCACTCAAGTGTGAGGGATTCCCACTGTAGGGTGTTGCAATACGTTCATGATTCGCTTATAGTGGGTTGCTTGAGTGACAGAAGCATAAACCCGAGTAAGGGAGTTGTGGCGTATGGCATAAAGGGGACTTGATACTTTAATGTTATGGTTGGGTTTTACCTTAATGATCTTTAGTAGTTGCGGATGCTTGCTAGAGTTCCAATCATAAGTGCATATGATCCAATAAGAGAAAGTATGTTAGCTTATGCCTCTCCCAGATAAAACTTGCTATAGGTCTAGTAAAGTAGTCAATTGCTTAGGGACAATTTCACAACTCCTACCACCACTTTTCCACACTCGCTATATTTACTTTATTGCTTCTTTATCTAAACAGCCCCTAGTTTATATTTACGTGCTCTTTATATTCTTGCAATTCTATCCAACAACACCTACAAAGTACTTCTCACTACTAGGAAAAGGGCTATAGATGATATTGACATTAATGGCGCACCACATGTGTGGTGCGCCATTAGTGTCCATCACACTAATGGCGCACCACACACATGATGCGCCACTACTAGCAATTTTTTTCCAAAACTAGTAATGACACACCAGGGCATAGTGCGCCATTACTAGTTCAAACTAGTAATGGTGCACCAGAAACCAGTAATGGCGCACCACCTAACAAGTGCGCCATTAGTAACCAGGGTTACTAATGGCGCATTGTTAGGTGGTGCGCCATTAGTAACCTGGGAGCAGCTAGATATTTTGGACAGCCACCTACCACACTCACTTTCCCCACTTTCATTCTCTCCACCTCCTCCTCCAAACTTGTCTCGGCTGCCCCCTCCTCCTCACCTCATTTGCACCATAGATTCACCCAAATTAAGTGGTTAAATTACCTTTTTTGATAGGTAAGTAAGGGGAAAGCTTTCTTTATGTTGTAGATCTACTTTTTTCTCCCTCCAACAACGTGCACATGCACTTTTTATGGCCTAGCTAGATCTACGTATGTTTGTGGTGTTGCATATGTTTGTGGTGTTGCATATATGTTTGTGTTTGCAGGTACCAGTATTTGAAATGCGATAGTTGCCAATATTTTGCCGGAATGTTGATTCATTTCTGTTTCGGCGAGAATTTGGCACTACGCATTCTTTTTGGTCCTATTTTTAGGCAAAGTCATGCCAAATTTTTTCTTGGTTCTAAAATATCATTTTGCTCTACCCCGCAGGCGACCATGGTCCGCACGATGACCGAAGGCATCATGAATAGGTTTTTGAGCTCCGCGAAGGCCGAGATGCTTCAAAAGAACGAGACGGAGATAAGATGTCCGTGTCGAAGATGCAAGCTGAGGAGCCTTATGGACCCGGATTCCGTACAGGTGCGGGACCACCTGCTCTTGCATCGTTTCATGGATGGCTATAGGTGACAAGGTGATGAAGATGATTATGAAGTCGTCCATGGGCACGAGCATCGATGGAGTCAATCCATTTGGCATCCAGAGAAGCACACATAGCACCTGGCCTGTGTTTGTGTGGATGTACAACCTTCCCCCCTGGTTGTGCATGAAGAGGAAGTACATTCACATGAGTATGCTAATTGAAGGGCCAAAACAACTAGGGAACGACATCAATCTGTATCTAGGGCTGCTGAAAGAGGAGCTAGACATGTTGTGGAAAATGCCAGCCAATACGTGGGAAGCCGTAGAGAAAGAATATTTCCCTATGAGAGCCGCACTGCTCACGACGGTGCACGACTCTCTTGGTTACGGATATGTCGCGGGGCAGGTGGTCCACGGATTTTCTGGATGCGTCAGGTGCATGGATGACACAATGAATCGCCGGCTAGATAGAGATCCCAGGTCTTCGAAAACTGTGTTCATGGGACATCGAAGGTGGCTTCGCAATGATGACTCATGGAGAAAACGCAAGGATCTGTTAGATGGTGAAACGAACCTCGAAGACGCCCGCGTACGAGGAGCGGCGAGGAAATAGACTAGTTGTTGAAAAATTGGAAAGAGTGCCCACCGCCGGGAAAGGCGCCAGAGCCGGGAAAGGCGCCAGAGCCGTGAATTAGTACAGATTTGAATTTGAACTTCTTTTGATCGTATCTTGAGTTTCGTAGCTCCGTTTTAGTTGATTCTTTTTGCAAATCGTAGCTAATCCCATGTACCTTATGTTAAGATCTAATCCACATAATTATAATACTGCTAAAAATTTATTTTCTATTTAGATTAGTTATTTGCTTATTTTTGAGGTTTTTTGGATCTTTTCTTCCATTTCTCTTTGCATCTTTTGCTTGAGTGCTTATGTATGCTATTGTTTGTTCACGATCCGAAGTGCGAAGCTTGATACTATGAATCCCTAGAGTTTTTAGATTGTCAGCAAGGCAAGTTACACTTTGATCATACTTTTCAATACCCGGTTTTTACTATGCATTAGTTTTACCCCTCAAATATTTGCATGAGTAGGATTGGGAACATGTGGTTTGGTTGTAGTTATTGAGGTAGGAACCTATTACCTTTGATCACCCCAGGATTACATGTTATGCTCATATATTGCTTAGCTATGCTCGTAGACGGGGATTGGTTTGTGAGATTCATGCAAGTTGCGAGAGATAATAATTTTGGACAACATTAAGGTGGCAACTTTAATACACATCTGGGTGGATTGTTTGGGGCACCTGGAGAAACCAGTGCTTGCCCATGGGAATCCCGGAGTACCCATGTGATTACCCTAGGTCCACCACCCAGGCTCAAAGGGATCATATGATATTTCATGCCTAGAAACTTCCGTGTGTAGCCACCATTATGGTCTCTGGCATAGTTGAATAAGTTGTGTGACCTCTTTCAGTGGTAGACTAGCAGATGTAGGGGAAAGTAGGTGTACCGGTCTACCCAGAGTAAAGAGTTAATGCTTCAGAAAGACTATGTCTCGATCTTCCGATCATGGATGGGGTCGAGTCTTGTGGGGAAAACTGCGCAAACCTGTGCAGAGTGTACAAACTAATCATGGTTAGCCATGTCCCAGGCTATGGACAATTTGAGTATCTCGAAGTGAATATTTTGTTGATCTCATCACTCTATTTAATTAATGTATTGGATTTAATTGTTATTACTTGGTAATTTTGGGATTTGAGTTGGAGGAACCTTCTCAATATGGCATAAACATGGTAGTAAATAAAATTTATACCTTTGTTGTAGGGAAAAATTAGCTTTATGCAAAAATTAAACTCAGAGCCTCCACCAGCCAAATATGCATGTAGATATAGTCTCTTTCATTCATTGCTCTACAATGTGACTCTGCTAGCATATTCCATGGCTGACCTACACAGCTGCAACGTCTCATGTTGCAGAGTTTTCCGACAAAGAATAAGGTGCGCTAGGTCGTTGTCATGCACTCAGTTATGTCGTGGAGTTGATGGACTCATTTATCTTTGAAGCTTCCGTAGTTACTTTATTTAGATGGCCTTCAGCCATATTATTTTTGTAATAAATACTCTTTATGAGGACCTCGATGTAATAAGTGTGTGATTGAACTCTGTTATAATTCCTCGAGTACTGTGTGTGCAGCATACCGATCCAGGGATGACACTTAAGCACAGAGACTACGATTCATTGGGATTGGGTCGCTACATGATTCCTAGCCGTGTGTGGCACCCCCATCCACAATTTATGCATCTGGTCATATTCACTTAGTGCTTAGGAAAAGCCCTGCGTGGATCACTTCACCATCACCATCACCATGTCGTCGTGCTGACGGAACTCATCTACTTGCTCGACACTGCTAGATCAAGAGCTCGAGGGCCGTCATCACGCTGAATGTGTGCAGAACTCGGAGGTGTCGTGTGTTCGGTACTTGATCGGCCGGAACAAGAAGAAGTTCGACTACATCAACCGTGTTGGTAAACGCTTCCGCTTTCGGTCTACAAGGGTACATGGACACACTCACCCCCTCTCGTTGGTATGCATCTCCTAGATAGATCTTGCGTGAGCGTAGGAATTTTTTTGAAACAGCATGCTACGTTTCCCAACACCGCCAAGGCTAGGATCGTGACGACGATCTACATCAACAACCTTGCTACCGTCAACACCAACTTTCTCCCCCTCTATGCAGCGGTGTAACCTCTCTTTTCCCTACTGTAATCTCTACTAAAACATGGTGCTCAAGACTATATATTATTTCCCAATGATATGTGGTTATCCTATGATGTTTGAGTAGATCCGTTTTGTCCTATGGGCTAATTGATGATCGTGGTTGGTTTGAGTGTATATTTTATTATGGTACTGTCCTACGGTGCTCTCCATCTCGCGCAAACGTGAGGGGTCCCTGCTGTAGGGTGTTGCAATATGTTCATAATTTGCTTATTGTCGGTTGTTGGAGTGACAAAAGCCTGAACACGGATAAGTGGGTTATTGCAGATGGGAGTAAAGATGACTTGATACTTAATGCTATGGTTGGGTTTTACCTTAATGATCTTTTGTAGTTGCGGATTCTTGCTAGAGTTCCAAACATAAGTGCATATGATCCAAGTAGAGAGAGTATGTTAGCTCATGCCTCTCCCTCATATAAAATTGCAAGAATTATTACTAGTCTAGTTATCGATTGCCTAGGGAAAAATGACTTTCTTGTTGACAAAAGCTATCTACTTTATTACCTTGCAATTTATTCATAGTTTTATTCTCACAAAGTACTTGTAGTTTTATTCTTGCAAAATATTTTCATACTTGTTCTAGGTAAAGCAAACGTTAAGTGTGCGTAGAGTTGTATCGATGGTCGATAGGACTTGAGGGAATATTTGTTCTACCTTTAGCTCCTTGTTGGGTTCGACACTCTTATTTATCGAAGAAGGCTATAAACGATCCCCTATACTTTTGGATTATCGACCTTCCACAACTGAGTCCTCCTTCGGACAATGCAGCTCCCCTTTCGTGCTACTGCTTGTGGCAGTCAGGCTAGCCGTGGCTTGGTCCTACCTCGCTGATGGTCGCTCCTCGTCTCTGACGCCACCTCCTTCAAATAGCGGTGCTGGCTTCTGCCGAATCTTGTGGTCATGACTCACGGTGGTTTTCTTGACCGGCGGTTGAGGCCTCGCGGCAGTCCTTTTGTTTGCACTACTCTGGTCCCTACGGCTGATACGTCCATTTATCATCATGCTTTTATATTGATATTTATTGCATTACGGTCTGTTATTACATGATATATCTCAATACTTATGCCTATCCTCTCTTATTTTACAAGGTTTACATGAAGAGGGAGAATGCCAGCAGCTGTGGTTCTTGGCTGAAGAAGGAGCAAATATTAGAGACATATTCTGCACAGCTCCAAAAATCCTGAAACTCCACGAAAGTCATTTTTTGGAATTAATAAAAAATACTGGTGGAAGAATCAGCGTCAGGGGGCCCACACCCTGTCCACGAGGATGCCCCCCTAGGGCGCCCCCCTAGGGCGTGCCCCTGCCTCGTGGGCCCCCTGACAGCCCTCCGGTGCCCATCTTCTGCTATATGAAGTCTTTTACCCTAAAAAAATCATAAGCAAGCTTACGGGACGAGACTCTGCCACCACGAGGCGAAACCTTGGCGGAACCAATCTAGGGCTCCGGCGGAGCTGTTCTGCCGGGGAAACCTCCCTCCGGGAGGGGGAAATCATCACCATCGTCATCACCAACGATCCTCTCATCGGGAGGGGGTCAATCTCCATCAACATCTTCACCAGCACCATCTCCTCTCAAACCCTAGTTCATCTCTTGTATCCAATATTTGTACCAAAACCTTAGATTGGTACCTGTGGGTTGCTAGTAGTGTTGATTACTCCTTGTAGTTGATGCTAGTTGGTTTATTTGGTGGAAGATCATATGTTCAGATCCTTAATGCATATTAATACCCCTCTGATTATGAACATGAATATGCTTTGCGAGTAGTTACGTTTGTTCCTGAGGACATGGGAGAAGTCTTGCTATTAGTAGTCATGTGAATTTCGTATTCGTTCGATATTTTGATGAGATGTATGTTGTCTCTCCTCTAGTGGTGTTATGTGAACATCGACTACATGACACTTCACCATTGTTTGGGCCCAGAGGAAAGCATTGGGAAGTAATAAGTAGATGATGGGTTGCTAGAGTGGCAGAAGCTTAAACTCTAGTTTATGCATTGCTTCGTAAGGGGCTGATTTGGATCCCCATGTTTCATGCTATGGTTAGGTTTACCTTAATACGTCTTTTGTAGTTGCGGATGCTTGCAATAGGGGTTAATCATAAGTGGTATGCTTGTCCAAGAAAGGGCTGTACCCAAGTACCGGTCCACCCACATACCAAATTATCAAAGTAACAAACGCGAATCATATGACCGTGATGAAAACTAGCTTGACGATAATTCCCATGTGTCCTCGGGAGCTCTTTTCTCATATAAGAACTTGTCCAGGCTTGTCCTTTGCTATAAAAAGGATTGGGCCATCTTGCTGCACCTTATTTACTTTCATTGCTTGTTAGTCGTTACAAATTATCTTATCACAAAACTATTTGTTACCAATAATTTCAGTGCTTGCAGAGAAAACCTTATTGAAAACCTCTTGGCATTTCCTTCTGCTCCTCGTTGGGTTCGACACTCTTACTTATCGAAAGGACTATGATAGATCCCCTACACTTGTGTTTCATCAAGACTCTTTTTTGGCGTCATTGCTGGGGAGTGAAGTGCCTTTGGTAAGTGGAACTTGGTAAGGAAACATTTATATAGTGTGCTGAAATTTACTGTCACTTGTTACTATGGAAACTAATTCTTTGAGGGGCTTGTTCGTGGTATCTTCACCCCGACCAGTAGAGCATAGAGTTGCTCCTCAACCTACTGAACCTACTGAAAATGTCTACTTTGAAATTCCTTCGGGTATGGTAGAGAAGCTGCTAGCTAATCCCTTTGCAGGCGATGGAACATTGCATCCCGATTTACACCTTATCTATGTGGATGAAGTTTGTGAATTATTTAAGCTTGCAGGTGTGCCCGAGGATGTTATTAAAAAGAAGGTTTTCCCTTTATCTTTGAAGGGAGACGCATTGACATGGTATAGGCTATGTGATGGTATGGGATCCTGGGACTATAAATGATTGAAATTGGAATTTCACCAGAAGTTTTATCCTATGCATCTTGTTCATTGTGATCGTAATTATATATATAATTTTTGGCCTCGCGAAGGAGAAAGCATCGCTCAAGCTTGGGGGAGGCTTAAGTAAATGTTATATTCATGCCCCAATCATGAGCTCTCAAGAGAAATGATCATTCAAGAAATTTATGCTCGGCTTTCTCTCAACAATTGCACCATGCTTGATACTTCTTGTGTTGGGTCTTTTATGATGAAGACTATTGAATTCAAATGGGATTTATTGAAAAGAATTAAACGCAACTCTAAAGATTGGGATTCCCACGATGGTAAGGAGTCAGGTATGACACCTAAGTTTGATTGTGTTAAATCTTTTATGGATACCAATGTCTTCCATGAGTTTAGCACTAAATATGGGCTTGTCTCTGAGATAGTAGCTTCTTTCTGTGAATCATTTGCTACTCATGTTGATCTCCCTAAGGAGAAGTGGTTTAAATATAATCCTCCCACTGAAGTAAAAGTAGTTGCACCTATTACAGTTGAAGAAAAGACTATCACTTATAATGATCCTATTGTTCCTTCCACTTATATTGAGAAACCACCTTTCCCTGTTAGGATAAAGGATCATGCTAAAGCTTAACTGTGGTTCGTAAAAGTAATACTAGAACATATACACCACCTGAGCAAATTAAAGTTGAACCTAGTATTGCTATGGTTAAAGATCTCTTGGCTGATAATATTGATGGGCATGTTATTTATTTCTGTGATCAAGCTGCTAGAATTGCTAGACCCGATGCTAAGAAACATAGACCTGTTATAGGGATGCCTGTTATTTCTGTTAAAATAGGAGATCATTGTTATCATGGCTTATGTGATATGGGTGCTAGTGCCAGTGCAATACCTTATTCCTTATATGAAGAAATCATGCATGATATTGCACCTGCTGAGGTAGAAGAAATTGATGTTACAATTAAGCTCGCCAATAGAGATACTATTTCACAAATTGGGATTGTTAGAGATGTTGAAGTCTTGTGTCAGAAAGTTAAATATCCTGCTGATTTTCTTGTTCTTGGTTCCCCACAAGATGACTTTGTCCCATTATATTTGGTAGACCCTTCTTGAATACTGTTAATGCTAAGATTGATTGCGAAAAGGATGTTGTTACTATTGGTTTAGGGGATATGTCTCATGAGTTTAATTTTGCTAAGTTTCGTAGACAACCCCATGATAAAGAATTGCCTAGTAAGGATGAAATTATTGGTCTTGCTTCTATTGTCGTGCCTCCTACTGATCCTTTAGAACAATATTTGCTAGACCATGAAAATGATATGTTTATGAATGAAAGAAGGGAGATAGATGAAGTATTCTTTAAACAGGGTCCTATTTTGAAACACAACTTACCTGTTGAAATCCTAGGGGATCCTCCACCACCCAAGGGTGATCCCGTGTTTGAGCTTAAACCATTACCTAACACTCTTAAATATGCTTATCTCAATGAAAAGAAGATATATCCTGTTATTATTAGTGCCAACCTTTCAGAGCAGGAAGAGGAAAGACTATTGAAAACTCTGAAGAAGCACCGTGCTGCTATTGCATATACTCTTGATGATTTTAAGGGCATTAGTCCCACTCTATGCCAACACAAAATAAAATTGGAAGAAGACGCCAAACCAGTTATTGATCACCAATGACAGTTAAATCCTAAGATGAAGGAAGTGGTAAGAAAGGAAATACTAAAGCTCCTAGAGGCAGGTATAATTTATCCCGTTGTTGATAGCCAGTGGGTAAGTCCTGTTCATTGTGTCCCTAAGAAGGGAGGTATTACTGTTGTTCCTAATGATAAAGATGAATTGATTCCGCAAAGAATTATTACAGGTTATAGGTTGGTAATTGATTTCCGCAAATTAAACAAAGCTACTAAAAAGGATCATTACCCTTTACCTTTTATTGATCAAATGCTAGAAAGACTATCCAAACATACACATTTTTGCTTTCTAGATGGTTACTCTGGTTTCTCTCAAATACCTGTGTTAGCGGAAGATCAAGAAAATACCACTTTTACTTGCCCTTTCGGTACTTTTGCTTATAAAATTATGCCTTTTGGTTTATGTAATGCACCTGCTACCTTTCAAAGATGCATGATGGCTATATTCTCTGACTTTTGTGAAAAGATTTGTGAGGTATTCATGGATGATTTCTCCGTTTATGGATCCTCTTTTGATGATTGCTTGAGCAACCTTGAACAAGTTTTGCAGAGATGCGAAGATACTAGTCTTGTTTTGAATTGGGAGAAGTGCCACTTTATGGTTAATGAAGGCATTGTCTTGGGGCATAAAATTTCTGAAAGAGGTATT
This sequence comes from Triticum aestivum, assembly GCF_018294505.1. Lineage (NCBI taxonomy): Eukaryota > Viridiplantae > Streptophyta > Magnoliopsida > Poales > Poaceae > Triticum > Triticum aestivum. Next base: position 396,673,901 of record NC_057807.1, read on the forward strand.
GAAGTTGATAAAGCTAAAGTTGATGCAATTGAAAAGATGCCGTGTCCCAAGGACATCAAAGGTATAAGAAGTTTCCTTGGTCATGCCGGTTTTTATAGGAGGTTCATTAAGGACTTTTCTAAAATTTCTAGGCCTTTGACTAATTTATTACAAAAAGGTATTCCTTTTGTCTTCGATGATGATTGTGTAGAAGCATTTGAAATACTTAATAAAGCTATGATTTCTGCACCTATTGTTCAGCCACCTGATTGGAATTTACCTTTTGAAATTATGTGTGATGCTAGTGATTATGCTGTAGGTGCTGTTCTAGGACAAATAGTTGATAAGAAACTAAATGGTATTCAATATGATAGTAAAACTCTAGACACTGCCCAGAGAAATTATGCTACTACTGAAAAAGAATTTTTAGTAGTTGTATTTGCTTGTGATAAGTTCAGACCTTATATTGTTGATTCTAAAGTAACTATTCACACTAATCATGCTGCTATTAAATATCTTATGGAAAAGAAAGATGCTAAACCTAGACTTATTAGATGGGTTCTCTCGCTACAAGAATTTGATTTACATATTATTGATAGAAAGGGAGCTGAGAACCCCGTTGCAGACAACTTGTCTAGGTTAGAGAATTTTCTTGATGACCCACTACCTATTGATGATAGCTTTCCTGATGAACAATTAGCTGTCATAAATGCTTCTCGTACTGCTCCTTGGTATGCTAATTATGCTAATTACATGTTGCTAAATTCATACCACCTAGTTTTACATACCAGCAAAAGAAAAAGTTTTTCTATGATTTAAGACATTACTTCTAGGATGACCCACACCTTTATAAAGAAGGAGTAGATGGTGTTATTAGACGTTGTGTACCTGAGCATGAACAGGAACAGATCCTACGCAAGTGTCACTCCGAAGCATATGGAGGATACCACGCTGAAGATAGAACTGCGCATAAGGTATTGCAATCCGGTTTTTATTGGCCTACTCTCTTCAAAGATGCCCGTAAGTTTGTCTTGTCTTGTGATGAATGTCAAAGAATTGGTAATATTAGTAGACGTCAAGAAATGCCTATGAACTATTCTCTTGTTATTGAGCCATTTCATGTTTGGGGCTTTGATTATATGAGACCTTTTCCTGCCTCTAATGGGTATACACATATTTTAGTTGATGTTGATTACATTACTAAGTGGGTAGAAGCTATTCCAACTAGTAGTGCTGATCATAACACCTCTATTAAGATGCTTAAAGAAGTTATTTTTTTGAGGTTTGGAGTCCCTAGATACTTAATGACTGATGGTGGTTCACATTTTATTCATGGTGCTTTTCATAAAATGCTTGCTAAGGACGATGTTAAACATAGAATTGCATCTCCTTATCACCCACAGTCTAGTGGCCAAGTAGAGCTGAGTAACAAAGAGCTTAAATTAATTTGCAAAAGACTATTAATAGATCTAGAAAGAATTGGTCCAAGAAACTTGATAATGCATTATGGGCTTACAGAACTGCATATAAAAATCCTATGGGTATGTCTCCATATAAAATGGTCTACGGAAAAGCATGTCATTTACCTCTTGAACTAGAACATAAGGCATATTGGGCTATTAAAGAGCTCAATTATGATTTCAAACTTGCCGGTGAGAAAAGGTTAGACATTAGCTCACTTGATGAATGGAGAACCCACACTTACGAGAATGCCAAACTATTTAAGGAAAAGGTTAAAAGATGGCATGACAAAAGGATACAAAAGCGTGAATTTAATGTAAGTGACTATGTGTTGCTTTTCAACTCTCGTTTAAGATTTTTTGCAGGAAAACTTCTCTCTAAATAGGAAGGCCCTTACGTTATCAAGGAAGTCCATCATTCCGGTGCCATAAAAATCAACAACTTCGAAGGCACAAATCCGACGGTGGTGAACGGTCAAAGAATCAAACATTATATCTCAGGTAACCCAATAAATGTTGAAACTAATATTATTGAAACTGTAACCCCGGAGGAAACATAAGGGACACTTTTCAGAACGTTCCAGACTCCAAAAAGGAATAGGCACATGGTACAGTAAGTAAACCGACCCCAAAACAGTTCTCATAGCAATTTTTCTCCGTTTTAGAATATTTAAGAAAATAGGAAAATAAGAAGTAGTCCGGGAAGGACACGAGGCATCCACGAGGGTGGAGGGCGCACCCCCCTGCCTCGTGGGTACCTTGTGTGCTCTCCGGACTCCGTTTTCTTGCACGATATTTCTTTTGGTCGGTAAAAATTCATTATATAATCCCCCAAAGGTTTTGACCATCGTATCATGCAAATATCCTCTATCTTTGTTTCGAGCTATTTTCTGTCAGATTTGTCAAGGCCAAGCATCATGTCGTCACCCTCCTCCAACAATGAAGGCAATGATGCTTGGCTGATGAAGATGGAGCTGAAGAGAGAAGAACCTGGGGAGATCAACAAGGAGGATAGGATCAAGAAGGTTACAGAGGATCAAGCTCCTGCGGGAGAAGAAGACATCCAACTCTGACCTCTTTACCCCAACTGAGATTGAAGCTTTCAAGATGATTGAGTTAGCTCGCATACAGAACAAGTATCTCACAGTGAAAATATTTTGTTGAAGGATCATATCATCACACTCAAGGGCATTATCCGCAAGTTGGAAGAGCTCCTATGCTCGATGTGCGACTATCCATCACCACCCTCTTCACCAGCAAAGGAGACATAATCACATGGGTATGGGCACTCCCCTTGGCAACTGCCAAGCTTGGGGGAGGTGCCCCGGTATCGTATCACCATCACACTCCTATCTTTACAGTTTTTCTTAGTTTGATCCTTTTAGTAATATCTCGATCTAGTAGAATAAAGTTTTGGTATGATTTAGTTTTGAGTTTTGCCTTATGATCCCTCTATGTAATCGAGTCTGTGAGCTATATAATAAAGATTAGTGTTGAGTCAAGGGCTTTGCTTTTTTGCCATGATCTTGAGGGAATAAAAATAAAAGTAAGAATAAAAAGAAGTAAAGAGATCATATTGATCTTATGGAGAGTAATGACTTCACATATAAAGAGTATGATGAATAAAAGTTGTTGTGAGTGGCAAACATAGTTTTGGTCATCGTTGCAATTAATAGGAAGTAATAAAGAAAGAGAGGTTCTCACATACAAATATACTATCTTGGACATCTTTTACGATTGTGAGCACTCATTAAAATATGACATGCTAAAAGAGTTGATGTTGGACAAGGAAGACAATGTAATGGGTTATGTTTCCTTATATCTGAAATAAAGTATATTTTCATGGATCATCCAACATATTGAGCTTGCCTTCCCCTCTCGTGCTAGCCAAATTCCTTGCACCAAGTAGAAATTACTTGTGCTTCCGAAATACCCTTAAACTAGTTCTGCCATGAGAGTCCACCATATCTACCTATGGATTGAGTAAGATCCTTCAAGTAAGTTGTCATGTTGTATGCAATAAAAATTGCTCTCTAAATATGTATGACTTATTAGTGTGGAGAAATAAGCTTTATACGATCTTGTGATATGGAAGTAATAAAAGCGACAGACTGCATAATAAAGGTCTTTATCACAAGTGGCAATATAAAGTGACGTTCTTTTGCATTAAGATTTCGTGCATCCAACCATAAAAGCACGTGACAACCTATGCTTCCCTTTGCGAAGGGCCTATATTTTATTTTTGTCTTATACATTATGCAAGAGTCATGGTGATCTTCACCTTTCCATTTTATATTTTATCCTTTGGCAAGCACCTTGTGTTGGAAAGATCCTGATATATATATATATATATATATATATATATATATATATATATATATATATATATATATATAGACACACACACATATATATATATCCAATTGGATGTAAGTTAGCATGAATTATTATTGTTGACATTACCCTTGAGGTAAAAGGTTGGGAGGCAACACTATACGCCCCTATCTTTCTCTATGTCCGATTAAAAGTCCATACCCATAAGTATTGCGTGAGTGTTAGCAATTGCGAAAGACTAAATGATAGTTGACTATGTGGACTTGCTGAAAAGCTCTTACATTGACTCTTTCCGATGTTATGATAAATTGCAATTGCTTCAATGACCAAGATTATAGTTGTTAGTTTTCAATGAAGTTTTTGAGTCATACTTGACATTGTGAATAGATTGTTACTTTAACCTAAGTAATCATATGACAATATATATATATATATATATATATATATATATCCGTGTGTGTGTGTGTTGCTGTTATAAGAATGATCATGATGCCCTCATGTTCGTATTTTATTTTATCGACACCTCTATCTCTAAACATGTGGATATATTTTTTGATATCGGCTTCCGCTTGAGGACAAGCGAGGTCTAAGCTTGGGGGAGTTGATACGTCCATTTTGCATCATGCTTTTATATTGATATTTATTGCATTACGGGCTGTTATTACATGATATATCTCAATACTTATGCCTATTCTCTCTTATTTTACAAGGTTTACATGAAGAGGGAGAATGCCGACATCTGTGATTCTTTATTGGAAAAGGAGCAAATATTAGAGACCTATTCTGCACAGCTCCAAAAGTCCTGAAACTCCACGAAAGTCATTTTTTGGAATTAATAAAAAATATTGGAGAAAGAATCAGCGTCAGGGGGCCCACACCCTGTCCACGAGGGTGGGGGTGCGCCCCCCCTAGGGCGCGCCCCCTACCTCATGGGCCCCCTAACAGCCCTCCGGTGCCCATGTTATGCTATATGAAGTCTTTTTCCCTGAAAAAAATCATAAGCAAGCTTACGGGACGGGACTCCGCCGCCACGAGGTGGAACCTTGGCGGAACCAATCTAGGGCTCCGGCGGAGCTGTTCTGCCGGGGAAACTTCCCTCCGGGAGGGGGAAATCATCACCATCGTCATCACCAACGATCCTCTCAGCGGGAGGGGGTCAATCTCCATCAACGTCTTCACCAGCACCATCTCCTCTCAAACCCTAGTTCATCTCTTGTATCCAATCTTTGTACCAAAACCTCAGATTGGTACCTGTGGGTTGCTAGTAGTGTTGATTACTCCTTGTAGTTGATGCTAGTTGGTTTATTTGGTGGAAGATCATATGTTCAGATCCTTAATGCATATTAATACCCCTTTGATTATGAACATGAATATGCTTTGTGAGTAGTTACGTTTGTTCCTGAGGACATGGGAGAAGTCTTGCTATTAGTAGTCATGTGAATTTGGTATTCGTTCGATATTTGGATGAGATGTATGTTGTCTATCCTCTAGTGGTGTTATGTGAACATCGACTACATGGCAGTTCACCATTGTTTGGGCCTAGATGAAGGCATTGAGAAGTAATAAGTAGATGATGGGTTGCTAGAGTGACAGAAGCTTAAACCCTAGTTTATGCGTTGCTTCATAAGGGGCTGATTTGGATCCACATGTTTCATGCTATGGTTAGGTTTACCTTAATATGTCTTTTGTAGTTGCGGATGCTTGCAATAGGGGTTAATCATAAGTGGGATGCTTGTCCAAGAAAGGGCAGTACCCAAGCACCGGTACACCCACATACCAAATTATCAAAGTAATGAACACGAATCATATGAGCGTGATGAAAACTAGCTTGACGATAATTCCCATGTGTCCTCGGGAGCGCTTTTATCATATAAGAACTTGTCCAGGCTTGTCCTTTGCTACAAAAAGTATTGGGCCATCTTGCTGCACCTTATTTAGTTTCATTGCTTGTTACCCGTCACAAATTATCTTATCACAAAACTATCTGTTACCGATAATTTCGGTGCTTGCAGAGAAAACCTTACTGAAAACCGTTTGTCATTTCCTTCTGCTCCTCGTTGGGTTTGACACTCTTACTTATCGAAAGGACTATGATTGATCCCCTACACTTGTGGGTCATCAACGATCATAGACTTGCGAACTCCAGCGTCCATGGCCTGCCATCGTCCTTTGCTGGCATGGTTCTGGCCCTAGTGCTCCGGTTGTTGCATCCACTCCACACTTCGGCTCGTCGACGTCCCAACGACTCTGCCCCTAACAGCTCGGATCCGCGTTGGAGAAGGCCAATCAAATTGGGCCTTCATGATGCTGAGCCAGCCGAGTGATTTCTTGGCACAAAGTCAGTCCATTAAGGTTTGCTAGGCCGAATCATTGTCATGGGCCTATCCTAGGGATCCTGCCACCACAACACATATCACATTCTGCTAATGAGATGACGAAAGATGTCAAAAATGTTGAAACATTAGTTTCCATCCAAACAAGCACCCAAATTTTAGTCATATCCAAAGCCAACATCGAGCCATGCTATCGTGACCAGTTTTACGTAAAATCTTGTGTAAAACCTCTTTTTATATTATGCAAAGGAGGGAGTAGTTGAATTTAATGGCGGTTATCTTCATGGTTTACTCCAGGTAGTTATTTCCTCCTTCATGGTATGTAAAATTTCCATGATAAGTAGTGCGTAGGAATTTGATTTCTGTCCAAATATGTCAATCCCTTTTTTAGAATAAAAGGGGGTTTGAGGGTGTCCCAGCCGATTCCCATGGCCACAAAAAGCTAGTGATTCGCTCTTGCTTGAGTTTAATAGGTGAGATATTTATTTAAATGCGGAAGTACATTCTATTTCTTATCCTTTGTATAGCCCAGCATATATGAGACCCGTAAAGAAACAACAACGCATATTCCGTTATTTTTTCTTTTGAAATGATTCTTGCATTACTCAAAATCGGGTGTTACAATCTCGTCTTACAAGTTCCAAGACCTCATCTAGACCAAAGCCTAATCATACCATACCATAGTTTAGCGTTGCAACCTATCAAAATTAGCCAGGGCATGACTAACCGTATTACAATTTCGACGAGTATGAGCAATGCAAGAATCCCTCCCCTCCATACTACTAATGATCTCTCTAATAATAAAAGCATATTCTGACTTGTTACCAGTCCCTCCATTGATCATCATGACCGCCTCCAAACAGCCTGATTCCACATCAATGTGTAGATTACTCCATTGTAGTCCCAGTGAAGTACCCTCCCTTATAGCAAGGAGTTTGGCTTCCAGTACATCATTGCATGAGAAAAGATGTCAGGAGATAAATATAATAGCTCCATCTTTAAAAAAAAGAAAAATATATTAATATCGCGCAGATACCAATTTTTTTTGACTATGTACTGCAAGGCAACAGCCTCACAGTGTTTATTAAACTTAAGAAAAGAGTACATAATTACATGGGGACAGAAAGTAAAGAAAGAAATACTTACAAGAATCCTATGAGGGAGAGGCTATCCAAAGAACTAAGCTATCCTTATATTTACATTTGATTCTATGAGCTAATAGAGAGATATCATGTATGAAATTCCTCCTCCAAGAAATGAAGGAAGGTCTTTCATTCCTAAAGATTTTCCCATTCCTTTGTGTCCAGATATTCCAAGTAGCAGTAAAAACCACCTCAGTGAAGAAAGGATGACCAAAATCCCTCCTAGCAGAAAGAGCCATCTCATATGTACTCTGGTTTGGTTGAGCGATCCAGGAAATCCCGAGGTAATTCCAAACCCTTTGGCTGAAGTTGCAAGCAAAGAAAAGGTGTGTACGATCCTCATGTGAGGCACAGAGGCAAAGAACACATGAATCATCCTGAATGATCCAGTTCCTGCGTTGCATCATATCCCTAGTATTCAAACGGTCCATTAGGAGAAGCCATCCAAACACTTTAAACTTAAGTGTGCAAGCAGACCTCCATATCCATTTGAAGATAAGATCAACTACCAAATGGGAGAAGCAAGACTCATAATACAACTTTGATTTAAACTCCCCAGATTTATATGGCCACTTCCAAATATCCTTGCAGTCCCCATTCAGGTTGACCAAAGACAGCAATACTTGGAGATGAGAAAGTTCAGAATAAGCCTCTTGAGACAGCGGCAGATGGAAATGTTCTGAGATCTCGGGAAGCTCCATAAATTCTCTGACTGAGACTGTGTCATCAATGACAAAAGAATGAAGCCTAGGAAACTTCTCACTCAAAAGAACCACATTATTACCCAACTGCCATCGATCAAGCCAAAAAACCACCGTGTTGCCATTGTGCACTTGTGGAACAGCTAACTTGCAGAAGTTGGCGTATAAGCTCATGACATCTCTCCACCAAAAAGAGCCACAGCTCTGCGTGACCTGAGGTGGCGAAGCAGCATAGTATGTGTCCCAAATTAATGTGACCCAAGGCACATCCATTCTGTTAAAAAACTTGAAAATATGCTTCATTAACAATGCTTCATTTTGGAGTCCCATATTCAGCACACCCAAACCCCCACATTTCTTTGGTCGGCAGACCCGATCCCATGCAGCTAGTGATTGACGAGGATTGTCCGTGTTGCCTCTCCACAGGCATTGACGCATGATTCTCTCTATCTGCTGTATAATGCCCTTGGGGAGAGATAGAGTGCATAGGAAATAAATTGGCATTGAGCAAAGCACCGACTGGAGAAGTTGCAATCTACTTCCTTGATTTAGAAGACACGATGAGGCGGATAACCGGCGCTCAATACGGTCAACAAGAGGCAAAAGATCATAAATTATGGGTCTGGAGGTACCCATTGGAAGCCCTAGATATGTGAAAGGCATAAATCCCACATCACAACCTAGAAGGTTGGCAACCCTAGCTCCCTCTTCATCGCTCATATTGATTGGAATCAAAGATGACTTACTGAAGTTGACACGTAAACCAGTGGATGCTGCAAAGGTGGTAAGCATTTTTTTGAAGGCAATCAGTTGATCATCAACCGCAGGCAAAACAATTAGCGTGTCATCCGCATATTGCACGATAGGATAGTCATTGGAATTTGTTGGAATTGGCAAAGTGAGGATGTTTCTTGAGCACATCTCATTGACTACCGACTGAAGCAAATCAACCGCAATGACAAATAATAAAGGAGAGAGAGGGCCCCCTTGCCGTACGCAAAATGATTACCTGGGACACCATTTAAAAGAACAGAAGAGGAACCCGTGGACAAAATGCTATTAATCCAGCCTGTCCAACGATCATCAAAATCCTTGCACTGAAGGATTCTGAGGATGGCTTCATGCTCAATTGTATCGAATGCCTTTGTGAAATCAAGCTTTAGGAGGATGATGGGCCGTTTTGAAGCTTTGCATTGATGAATATATTCGAAACACCAGGCAAGACAATCCTGGATAGAGCGGCAACGCAGGAACCCATACTGATTGCGATGAATGCATCTTAAGATCACTCTTTGAAGCCGATTGGCAAGCAGCTTAGTCAAAAACTTCAAACACGTGTTTGTTAGAGATATGAGCCTGAAATCACCAACCACCTCAGGGCTTAGCTTCTTGGGGACAAGTGTGATTAAGGAAGTATTAAGACATTCCGAATTACACCTCCCCTCATAGAAATCATTGACAATTACAACCAGCCTCACAAAAAATAGAAAAGAAAGGAAAATACAAAGGTCTCACCACAGTGATCGGCTTCTCTCAGCAGCCGCACACAAATCACCACCAAATACAACACCCCAAAAATATAAAAGGTCTACAAAAGTAACGCTTCCAAGAAGGAAACAGTGCACAAGCACTATCGTTGCCCGATTTAAAATCTTAGGTTTTCACCTTGCATGCAGATGTCTGAGCTCTCAAAATAATTCCTTCAGCAAGGCAATTTCCAGGCACGATCAATGAAGGTCAGGCCTTAGTTTTTCACCCTGAAAGTCATGGCTCGGCACCCGAGGAGCACCACCAAAAATGAATTCCTGACACTGCTTATTCTGAGAGTTACCAAATACCTAGCTAACTCCATCGCCTACAAGGCTTCGTCTGTCTAACTGATCCTCCGATCTCAGCCACCATGACCTTCTCCACAGCTGTTTACACCATACAAATCGAGAAGCCGACATGTCCCATGGTGACAACAAACGACAGAGCTTCGCGCCACGCCATCATGGAACCTCATAGGCTGATATCTCCGGCAACAGTTGTGGAACACGTCGACGACCAAATCGAGGAGGACCGATCATGTATGACGTTGCTATGATGCGAAAAGAGCACGAGGATAGCCACCACTATTTTCACGACAACAGGCCCCCACGCCACCCCGATCCAGCCTGCTGCCGCGTGCCTGCCAACATCTGTTGCCTAAGCCTGCCGACCAGAGCCCCAGGCCGCATCAGCCACAACCGACGAGGCACACGGCCAACCGCCGAGCTCCACCAACCCACCCAGATCAGATTGGAAGGATCGGTAGCCTAAGCCATCGCTGCAAGCCGGGGCACACCACTGGACAAGGCACCCCACCACACCCATCACGAGCAGCGTCGCCGCCGGCAGGTCGGAGCCTCGCCGCCACAAGATCGGAGCCATCATGGTCTCTAAGTACCATACCCACTCCTGCATTATCACCAAGGACCCAACACAGATCTCCAACGTGTTGTATACGTATCAGTGCAAGTACCATTTCTTAAGTATCGATGCCACATATAGCGTCCTTTTGCCTCGAATGTATTGTATATATGTGTACAAATCAAAACAGTACAGCTGTAAATTGAATCGTTAGGAACCACACCCCACGTCACACGATCGAGCTGTAGTATACGTCGAGAAGGAAAAAGAATACTGAGTAGAATAGAGGTTTTGTCTTGGGCCCGGTTTGGGCCATAGCTAGACGGAAGGTGGTGCAGGGCCGATCAGACGGGCCGGATGCCGTGCTTGAGCGCCGCCTCCCAGACAACGTCGATGCGGTCGACGTCGATGGCGCCCACCTCGTGGTGCGTGTACCCTTCGAGGAAGTGCACGACCCCGCCGGCGTGGCACGCGTGCACCACCCCGCGCTCCAGCGAGAACTCGCAGGAGCCAAGGCCCCGGGCGTCCTTGGGGAGGCGCATGGCGGCGAGCTTGCCGTAGGTGCAGTCCCGGCGGAAGCCGAGGATGGGGGGCACCACGAACTGGTGGAAGTGCGTGCCCGGCGACGCCCACCGCTGCTCCCGCGGCGACAGCCACTTGCCCACGATCCACGTTTTGCACTGCTCCGCCGACTGGAACTTGGTGACCTGCACCAGGTACTGCTGGTCCTCCTCCGCCGCCTCCTTCTGGATCTTCTGGAACCTCTCCGTCGACAGCGTCATCATCTGCAGTTCAAGACAAGATCGCCCCAGCGGTGCGTGCGCCGTTAATTAGTCACGGCTCGCTTATACACTAATCAATCCACTTCTGCGGTGTGTGTTTACCATGACGCGGATCTTCTTCCTGCATAGGTAGAGCGCGATGGCCCTGCCGAGCTTGGAGGTGGCGCCGGTCATGAAGACCTCGGTGGTGCCCTTGGGGATCTCGTTGAGGATGACCGCGGCCGTGAGGGTGTTGCCGTGGACGACGCGCACGCGGAGGTTCGGGTGCTTGTTCACGAACAGCGTGCCGCCGCCGTTGAGCGCCTCGTTCTGCATCATTTATTCAATTATATTATTAGGCCAGACCGTACATGCACATTTTACATGTAGCAGCAGCTAGGTGCACGCCATCAGAATGAAGGGAAAGCAGACCTTGTTGAGAGCTGCGAGGCTAACGACTTTGACGCCCATTCTTTCAGCCCTGAGAATGGCCAGCTCGATCTGATCGTTGATGCCGTCCTTGGCGAAAGGCAGGAAGTACTGCGTCGTGCAAACAATGAAAAAGACAAGAGGTGGATGAGCAAAAACATTCAGAACCTAGCCAGTGGCAGTGAGAGGCGCAGCGTGAAGTCCGTACGTGGAAGCCGTATCTGGGGACGGCCCAGATCTGGTGGAGCTTGCCGCGGAGGTGGTAGTAGGAGATGATGAAGGTCTTGGACCAGGCCCAGACCATGAACATGAAGAGGAGCGCGATGGGCCAGAGCGGCACTAGGAAGGCCCGCACAGCGAAGGGCGTGGAGGCGAAGGTCCGCATCACGAACGGCACGTGCATCGACTGCATCACGTCCACCACGTGCGCCAGGAACACGAAGTCCGGCGCCTCGTCCATCCCTGCACCACGCGTTCGTCCATGGTTCGTGTCACCCACCCAGGTACAATAACAAATTCAGAGCGGATACATGCTGTTAACAGTACAGTAGATTTCCTGGAGACTTAAGTGGGGTCACTAAAACAACAGTTGGTTGGCAGTGGCTGACTCTCCTGTAGTATAGTCCCCAGCTGCTCGATTGCTTTCCTAATTAACCTAGAGTACGACGATTGCTGTGCTGAGTCCTGACTACACAGGCGGCGTGCACGTCATCCCTAATGGCGCGCTTCAATGCCAGTATTAGGATTACCGATGGCATATCCCGTTCGGCGTCGCTGCAGAGATGATGCGCGACAAGGACTCTGGTCCTAACCTGCAGTTAAGCACGAACCTTTCCGTCCGCCTCTGCAATAAACACGCTAGCTGTTGCAACTACACAGACGGATCAAACTACGTACTGGTAAGTGTAGTACGATCCAGAAGCTTCGGCGTGTGGAGCACCAAAATTGCCAGCAGGTGCGTGTCCCGTTCGAGTTTAACACTGCACTTGCGACGAAACGCATGACGCATGGATGGAACCAGCCGAGCCGGACAAGCAGGGCAGACGCAACCTGCCTACTAGAAACCGTGGTGCTACTCAAGTTGAAGAGATTTTACCTGCTCTGTTCTTCCTCTGCAGCTCCCAGGAGCTGGCGTCGAGCGTGCCGCCCAGCCGGTCGAACAGCGGCATGAAGAGGCAGAAGTTGGCCTTCTTCCCGGTGTGGTGGATCGTGTGGTACCTGCAGCAAAAAGACCAAGCGTCAGCTAGCTAGCCTGTACTGTACGGGAGCACACGGGGCATACCATACGTGCCCGATCGACATAAACACGTGAACAGGGGAGCGGTTGGCGGGCCGCCGGCAGTGTTGCAAAGCAGAGCTCGATCGGCAACCTACTGTTCCCAGCGCGTCGGGGTGGGGTGGGTTCGGGCTGTAGCTGTACTATCTGGTGTGCTGTGCCAAAGTACACGCACCATATCTGGTCAGATTCGCCGGCCCGGCCGTACACAAGGGTTATGATTGCCGATAAGTACTGTACTAGCTAGTGAATTACCCTCGTGAATGAAATCTGGTACTGACACACTAGTATTTCTTGGATAGGTTTTCAAACTGTGCTCGGTTAAGTTGTGACCGAACGAAAGGGAAATACTACAAGCGACTATGCCTATGTGTGTTTAGATGGAGAGGCAGGCAGCTTACGTTGGGGTGTAGATGAGGTATCTGAGGAACGGGAGCGACCGGAAGAGGCCGCCGGGGAACAGCTCCACGTTGCAGTGCCCCATGGCCCTGAGGAAGTCGAACGACAGCACGTACGCGAAGGCCAGACCCACGGAGCCCAGACCCGCGGCGCACGCGCCAGCGAGCGGCAGCGCCATGAGCAAGCCCAGCACCAAGTGCTCCAGCGGCGTCGCGAACCCGGCTGCACGCATGTGTCATGTGTGTTGAGGACTTAGGATCGATCGATCAATTCAATCCAGACAACACAAAGTATCTTTTCACGTACCTGTGAAGGGCGTGGGCACCTTGTTGGAGTGGTGGAGCGCGTGGTAGCGGGCGAAGAGGTGGGCGCCGTGGAAGGCCCTGTGCGCCACGTAGAACAGGGGCTCGGTGGCCGCGACGTGGAGGACGGCGGCGACGGCGAGGCCACCGGTGTTCCACCCCGGGAGGTGCCGCAGCGACGGGAAGGCGTAGAGCGCCGTGGCCGCCATCATTATATGCAGTATCAGGAAGTTGTCCCTGAAAACACACACCATGCACACGACGGCGGTGGACCTGGATTTGTTAGGACTCATGCAGTTTCACTTGTGCCGAGTAAGAAGTTGGTTGCGTACCAGTCCCACTCCTTGTCGATCTGCTCGAAGTCGACGCCGTCGCGGACGATGCGGCGGCGGCGGGTGAGGAAGAGCATGTTGCTGTAGGAGCTCCAGAGCTGGTAGATGAGGGCCCTGAGCGCGAAGAGCGCGAGCAGGAGGCAGAGCCAGTGGTCGGGGCTCGCCGGCTCCCACGCCCGGCCCGCCAACGCCTTGCCCACCAGAGGCCCGTACAGGACATACTGCGTTCACGGAGGAGAAACGACGACGCATGCAAACGCTAGGCCACGTCAGTAACATATACTCGTAATATAGTGCATGCCAAGCAAATATTCATCGTCAACGCAAACACACGCATCGTGCATACCTTGAAGATGCCAAGGTTATCCCACGGCCATGAAGACAAGAAGGCAGCACCCATGGTGCGCTCCTGCTCGCCGCCTTCCGGTTCGTCCCCTCTAGCAGTGCACGTAGAGCTGGGCTACTGTTGCGCGGACTTTGATCCGAGAAGCCGGCAGGGGAGGGAGAGGGAGGCTGGCGGGAGGCGTGACGCCGGAATGAAGGGAACACGGCACGGTTTCCCTGCAGGCTGCACCGCACGTCTGGTCTGGCTATAAGCGCCGCGTCCGGCCGCGTGTTTATATACAAGGAAACTTGATCGATCGGGCAAGGCAACTGGGCAGCAGCAAGAGGGTTAAGCTAAGCTAAGCTAAGCCACCAGTATCGGTCACCTCACCACCGCCACAGTGCGTACCGGCCCGGCTATCCATCTCTCCAACCAGACGGAGTTAATTGATAGAGATGCGGGGGGAAACCGGGCCGGAAATCAAAACCGACGTGGACGCATAAATGTCGTGGGAGCGACATGCGTATGCTAACGCTAGCAGATGGAGTATGTGCACCAGGTTGCAGGGTTTCCCTCCTTTTCACACCTTCACCTGGAAGTCAAGCCCCTTGCACGAGTCACGTCGCGTCGCATTGCATGTGGTTGCAGGCGGGACGCGCGCAGGTTTCACGCGTCCGAGTCATGTGATGCGTTCGCCGGTTCGGCTTGTCCGCGAGCAGCGCCGGGTGAGGACGAGAGATACTAGGAGCCAAGCCACCCCGGCGTCGGCGCTTCCAGGCCATGCATGTTTTCGGTGGCGCTGCGCCGAGTGATCACGTAAGGGGCGTTGCATGCAGCACTCGCCGGAGTTAATTCGGCACGCATACGACCCATGGAGCGGTCGCGGTAGCCGGCCGGCTGGACCGACAACTACCGGGGCCGAGCTTTCAGCGCTAGTGGCTGCGGAGGCCGACCGAGCGGCCGCGACGACGATCGGTGGCCGCGGGGCGTTGCATTGGTTGGCCTCGCAAGGATGATGGTGGGACGGGACGCGTCGGCCGATGGATAGCCCAGCTGCCGAACTTTGACAGGCCGCCGGCACGCCGCTTACATCTTAATTGCCTGGTCTAGGCCGGCCGGTGAATCATCGGTCTCTTGATTGACGTTGTGTGTTGCACCACGCAGCAAACACACACACACACACACACACACACACGTGTGCAATTCTTGACGATGGGTTTCATGGATGATGGATAGACATAGGTAGAGAGATTAATGTAGAGGGGGCAGGTCTGTGTCCAACTCTTTCGTACTACTAGTACAGTGTTTTCTAGTACTTACCTTAAGCATCGGCCACACTTTCACGTGCCATTAATTAGGAAGAGACGCCTATCACGATAGCAAAAGGCATGCAGTACGACTTCAGCGTCGAGCCCCAACCGCCCGGAGTGGCCTGGCGAGTGCCATCATCGGCCTTCCGCTGTTGTTTGTAACAATAAATAAAACGACTAAAATGACAGCAACGTGAAATGACATGTGCAGTAACTGGTGTGTGTCCCCTGAAAAAAAAAGCAACTGGTGTGTCTACGGATGTGGCGCACTGCTCTGCGAGTGAAAGTTTTATTTCCCCTGGACAGTAGATTACCCGCAAAAAAAAAAGGACAGTATGGCCATGATATCTTAGCTGATGTCACATCCGAATACCTCAAATTAGAAATCTCAAATGCATATTATTACTTGCAACGTGAAACCTAATCTACGCGGAGCTCGTCTGGTTTTGCCCCATGCTCGCTCGGCTCCGTCCTGGCCATGTCCGGCGGCTGGCGGCGCTCCTCAGAGTGTTGGGCCGGTCGCCGGCAAGGTAGGGTAGGGCATGAGACATGAGTTGGCTCACGGGACTCAAGGCCCCGCCGTCTCCCATGCCCTACTCTTTCTCGTCGGATACCAGAACCCGAACGGTGCCGATGGACGTCAGATTGATGATAGATCCATCCGAGGACGAGACGCCAATGTCCACCACGATGCGGTTGCGGCGCTCGGACTGATGCACCATACGGGGCGCCGGAGAATGTGAATCTGCCTCGCCGATATCCGTCGCCGCGAGGGCTGCCTCCGCCTCCCGTGCCCGGTGCCTTGCACGGCCGGCACGCCGTGACATGGCCTCGTCGGACAAGGCCCATGGTGCGTCCCGATGCTCGGCGCGCCGCCGGAGGTGTTGCGCGTCCGCCAGCTCGTTCGGACGCCAGACGGACCGCACGGCCTCCGGCGAGGCAGCTATGACCGGCCTGGCGCCGGATCCATGCCCCATTTGGGAGGACGCAAGGATTCCCGACGGATGAAGTCCGAGCGTAGCCGTCCACGGGCCTCCTCCGCGCACGGCGGAGCGCAAGCCGGACGGCCATCTCCTCCTCCGGGCCACGCTGCATGAGCTCGGGGTCGACAAATCTGGAAGTGAAGGACTCAGATCCGCTATCCGCCATGCTAGAGAGGACCGGAAGGAGTCGAAGACGAGTTTGGGTGGCGAAGGGGACTGGAGGGGAGGGGAGTGAAGTGGCTAGGGTTTGGTCCGGCGACAGATGTGGAGGATTTTATGTGAGGTCGGATGAGCCAGCGTGGGCCGGATCCGATGTGACGGGCATGCTTGGGCGCGCCCAAACGCCTCCATATTCGCCCCATATTTGGGCTGGATATGAGGGGTGCCGGTCAGTCCGGACGTTTGAGGGCCGTTTGAGAGGCTCATCCGGGTCAAAAAATCATGACCGAGCAGCGACCAAACGACGTGTGCGGGCGTTTGAGACGGGTTTAAGAGGTCCGCTTGTATATGCTCTTACTCCCTCCGTTTTTTTAGTCTGCATATAAGATTTGATCAAAGTCAAATTTTATAAAGTTTGACTAACATTATATAAAAAAAATATCATCATCTAGAATATTAAAGTTATATGTTATGAAATTTAATTTCATCATTCATCTGATAATCTTAATTTCATAGTATGAATGTTGATATCTTTTCTTATAAAGCTAGTCAAACTTTATACAGTTTAAGTTTGATCAATTCTGACATGCGAACTAAAAAGAAAAGAAGGGAGTATGAGAGTTAGCTTGGAAGGAGAAGAGGCCAAGTGACCGAGTAGTTTGTTCTTATTCTATTGGTTGCGGCGTTGCCGCGTTGCGCATGGTGCTTTCTTCCCATGTTTATTGTAACTAGAACTCTCTTTCTCTCTTAATGAAATGACGTGCAAAGCTCTTGCGTCTTCTGAATTTTTTATTGATAAAAAGATGGTAATCCCTCACAATTTGATTAATGGGACCAGGCAATACATTTGTTTTATATTAGGAGTAAACAACATATAGTCTTTTTTTGGGGTAACATATAGTCATTCTAAGGTTTATGTCTAGTCATGTTTTAGAAAAGGAGAGTGATATTGGGCAACAGTGTGCCCGATAGGAAATGTACCACCCCGCCAGCTTATCAGGCCGATCACCCCGCCAGCTTACCAGGCCGATCATCCCGCCACCAGGCCGATCACCCGCAAGCTACCAGGCCGATCACCCGCTAGCTTACCAGGCCGATCAACGTACAAAGCCCAACAGAAAATGCCATCCCCCACGACGCACTTTCCAGATCGCAACTTTCCCCCCACCACCCTTACATCCGACGCAAGTATACCCTCTCTCACCCTCCCCACAACCCACACGCCCCTCCCCACCACCCACCCGCCCCTCCCCCCTACACAGCTGCTCAAAATCAACACCAAAAACCTAGCCCTCCTCCAGATATGGATCAAACTAGAGCAAATCATCAGGGAAAGCGCCGAAAATTACCAGGGATACGGCAAAGAAATCACCAGGCAACATCACCTAACCCTGGTAAGAATCAAGACTCATCCAAAATCTCCAAAAAATTCTGCTTAATACAAAGACTTACCCCCCCCCCATCTATGCAAAAATTACCATCCTTCCACCTCATGGAAACAGAATAAGCAAACTTCTCTCAAAATTCTGCCTATTGCAGTGACTTACCAATCAACTAAGTGCAAAATTACCAACCCATCGTAGTTTTGGTTACCAACTTTCCTTGCTACAAAAAACACCCTATTTCCTTGCTACAAAAAACATTGATTTTGTGTCTACCATGGAAAGAGGAACCTTTATTGATCACAAAAATCATTCTCTCATACAATGAAAAATGCATTGCAAAAAAAGGTTCATTTTTTAGTCTACAATAATGTTATACTGCATGAAGTAAACAAGTTATCAATCTGTACATAGGAAAAGTTATCATCCACTTTAGCTAAGAACTAACATTGGATAAAAAAAGTGGTGCCTTTTAATGCATATGCTCATGCTGTACTGTAATTGTCCTATTTAGTGTTCTTCCCAATCACCCTTGCGATTCTTGCCTTCAAACAACTCTGTAAAGAGTAAACAAAACGATGAGTTTTAAAAAAAGAGTCAACATGTATAAATGTATACTAACGTGCAAACGTAAAAACAATCAAGCAGGAGTAGACAATGGATGCTAGCAGAGGAAATAATGCAGAAGATGGAGGAGGAGGGAGAATGCATGAAGAGGATGATGCAGCACGCACACCAAGCAACAGTTCTGCATACCCAAACATCATGGAAACAGGTAAAATTACCAACATTATTGTTTACATATCATCATGGAATGAAAAACCCAGTTTTATACTTTATTGTTGAAGTGTGTTTGAAAATTACCAACATTGCTGCACACATATTACCAGGTTCAAAAAATGCAAATTACCAGAGTTTTTTTAGGCATAAAGAAACTTTACTGTTGAAGTGGGTTTGAAAATTACCAGCATTGGTGCACTCATATTACCAAGTCCAAAGTATGCAAATTATCAGGGTTGTTTAGGCAGGAAAAAAAAGATTTATTCACTGAATCTTCTAAAAACTACCATGATGGAAAATTGTAATTTATCATGCAATATTTCACTAATCTACCAGGACAAATTGCAGGTGCTCGAGCAATCAGCGCAAACAACAGCTTGCCCAGTGGTGGAACAAATGCACATAGTGCTGGAACAAATGCAAGCACAAGAGCTGGGAGCCTTGGAGAGCAGACAATAAGCGAACCAGCAACTCTAGAATCTGCTGGGATCGACGCTGATATGGAAGGCAGCAACATGGAGGCATATTCCACACCTAAGCCACCTTTACAAGGGAAAAAATTTGACACCCCGGAGAGTGCACGTGACCATTACAACATCTACGCGCGCAGGACTGGCTTTGCAATTAGGCAGCAATTCAAGAAAGAGATGGTTGATGGAACTATAAGCAGAGTGCTCCTAGTTTGTACAAAATATGGCAAATGACGCAGGGACAGGGATGAGCTGCAAGATGTGGAGAACCCAGCCAGCATTGTCAAGAAGAGGAAAAAAAGAAAGTTGTTAGGACTGAATGTGAAGCGCACATGCACCTATCCCATGATGATGCATGGTGGACTGTTGGCCGTTTCGAGGATAACCACAATCACCCCCTGATCAAAAAGCCGTCCCTAACAAAATTCTTATCATCACATCGGTACATTCCGAAGGAGGAGCAAGATTTCTTGAGGGTTCTGCATGGATGCAACGTCGAGACTGCGAGGCAGATGCAGCTGATGTCATGGTTCTACAGAAGCGCTCAAGACGTACCCTACACGACACACGATATTGCTAATCAACAAGCTAAGTTCCGCTTAGAGCACCGCCACACGGACGTTGGGAGCACAATTTCATACTTCCAAGATATGAGGGCCAAAGATTCATATTTCTACTGGAGAATCAAACTTGATGATGAGGACAGGGTTGAGAACTTGTTTTGGATAGATGGTGCATCACACAGGGCATATGCAAAATACAATGACTGTTTGTCATTTGACACGACATACATGACAAATATGTACAAGATGCCGTGTGCACCATTCATTGGAATTAACAACCATGGTCAATCCATCCAGTTTGGGTGTGGCTTCGTTTGAAACAAACTAAAGGAGAACTTTCTGTGGCTGTTTAACACATTCCTCCATGGAATGGGTGGTGTTGCCCCAAAAAACATCATCATAGACCAGAACTTTGCAATGAGGAGTGCGATCGACGAGGTCTTCTTGAACATAGTACACAGAAATTGCCGCTGGCATATAATGAAGAAGGCACAGGAGAAACTTGGAAAGCTTATGGCTGATGATAAACCACTAAATAGAGCGTTCAAAGACTGTGTCGACAACAGCTTGACTGGTACGTACCAACTCTGTTGACCCGTTTTAATTACCATCCAACGAACTTGAGAAGCCATATGAAATTGTGTGATGCACAAGTTACCATGTTTAGCGTACCATGTGTAGGTCTGCACAAGTTACCATGATCTTATTGGTTATATTACCAGGGGGCAGTTTCATTGGAACAACATCAAATTACAAAGGAAAAAAGGTGTGGACATGTAATCACCATCGGGTACAAACACTAAATATGTTGACACCAACTATTGGTTTAGAAAAGTTACCAGACAAGGTGTAAGACAAACAAAGAAAAGAAAACTTTCACATATCAAGAAGAACAAAAAAAGATCTGGAAAATTGGTTCCATTAAGTTACCATCTAATAACTATGAAAAGTTACCAGCATACTTGTACTTTAATTACCACTGATTGTGTATGATGTTGTAATTGTCTCATGTTTTGTGTATCACAGAGGAGGAGTTTGAAAACAAATGGTGGACAATGATGGATAAATATGGGCAGACCGACAACAAACATTTTCACTGGTTATGGGAAAATAGGAATTTTGGGCCCCGATGTACTACATGAAGCATTTTTTCCATTCTTGCAGACAACTGCAAGGAGCGAGGGATTCAATGTTGTGCTCAAGAAGTACGTGAACCCCAACAACTCATTGATTGAATTCGCAACTCAATACACTGCAATCCAGGACAAAGTAATGGTGGCTGTGGCAAAAGAGCAAGTGGACACAATTTACAAAGAGGCAGACATGTATTCATTGAACCTAATCGAGTTGCACATGCGAGTGATATACACACAAAATCTGTTCTCCAAGTTCCAGGTAGAGATGAAGCTAAAGACTGCTTACGGATGCGACACTTTGCAAGATGGAACCTTCAGGATGTGGTCGCTCTGAGGCATACTACCAAAGTATGGGGATAGAGACTACCATGTGCAGGCGAACAAGGATGAAGGGGTATACTCATGCACTTGCTGCAAGTTTGATCGCGATGGGCTATTGTGCGCACACATACTGCGAGTAATGGAATAGATTGGAGTCTACAAGATACCGAGGAGGTATATCCTAGATAGGTGGACATGGGATCCAGAGGAGGATCTTGTTGAGCCTGATTACCAACAACCAACAGTTAAGAAGGGTATGACAGAGCAAGGAAAAAATATCATGAGATATACATCTATTCTGAATGATTTCAAGGAACAAGCAAAAGATGCTTGCACTACTGATGAAGGGATGACATTGGCAAGGAAACACGTTAATGCTTTCAGAGACGACATGGATGCGCTAAAAAAGAGGCAGATAAAGAAAGCAAGAAAGGAAAAAGATGAGGAAAAAGAAGCAGAAATGTTTTCTTCACCACCAGGGACTAGTGCCACTGAAGGTGTCCCAGTAGCGCATCAAGGAAGCATTCCTGTCACACATGTTTCTGGCAAGTTTTTTCAGTTCCAGGGCTCACATACCAAGGGATCCCAATCATCAAACACAAGGGTGATACTAGACCCACCAAAGTCTACTACAAAAGGGTGTCCAAGAGAGAAAAAATTTCAGCACCCATTTGACATTGCAAAACCAAAAAAAGATAGGAAATGTAGAGTGTGCGGGTCGACAGAACATGATAAACGCAAGTGTACCTCACCCATACCGCGCTGAGAAACTAGAAGTGCAAAAAAGTTAGATGGGCAATGAAGTGCAAGTTATCGATTTACTTATCAATTTTACCCATTTTATTGTGTAAACGATGTTGTGACGCCATGTAATGAAAAGTTATTAGCACTGAAACAGGCAAGTTATCGTCCAAAATGTAATGGGGATTTTCATATATGAGAATGAGATTAGTTATCGTTCTTTATTTGTGAGCAAAATGTTATGACGCCATGAAATAGAAAGTTATCAGCAACTGATAAAGTATGTTATCAACACTGACTAACACAAGTTATCACCAAAAATATGTATAAAATAGAAAGTTATCAGCAACTGATAAAGTATGTTATCAACACTGACTAACATAAGTTATCACCAAAAAATGTATAAAATAGATAGTAATCAGCCCATAAAAAAATGTATAAAACTATCATCGTTACATAAATTCAAACTTATATTTGGTGCAAATTTATCACCTCAATTACTCCTTGTTGAACAAGTGATAGCGTCATTGCGTGCATTTGTTAAGAGGATGGTCCAGCCACATGCTTGTCAATATCTTCCTTAGCGCCGGGATCTGCTCTTGAGTTATTGCTGGGATATTTTTACCATCCCATAACTCCAAGATTTTGAACGCGAAGGAACCGCTATCAGTGCTGTAAGGAGAAAAACAAAAGGTGTGTTAAAAGCAATAAGATGAACGAACTTTTAAAATGCTACACTACTAAGTTACTGGGTATTTAGATGGAAAAAATGATGGAGCACTAGCCAAAAAAAACTAACCAAATGTCCTGTTTGAACATATCAATGTACACAAGATCATAGTCTTGGATCTGCTTACTCGAGTCCTTGTACGCAATCAACCAGGCTTTTTTAATACCATTCATAAGCTTCGTCGCATGTGTGATAAGCGAAGGCTATCTTGTGGACGAAGAGGATCAAGAACTTCAAATCGTTTTGCCTTGAGATTAAGGCACAAGACATGCCAATGCCCGTCCTTTGGTAGAGGTCCCAACTTTTGCAGTGTTGAAAACAGAAGCTGTTAAACAAATGTGAACACATGAACATAAAGAAGTTACCAATTCATTTACAGTTAAAAATGCAAGTTATCAGAGCACTGACAATGTATGTTACCAGCAAGCATACATGAAAGTTACCACAGATAAGTAACATAACTAGATACCAGCTAAAATTATTTAGTGGTACAATGTGTGACAAAACCAAATTAACAGCCTAATAGAATTGCCTGTTATACCAATTAAAAACAGCTTGTAGGATTTAAAAAGCAGAAAAGTATGTAGTTTACATTAAAAAAATGTACCTGATTTTGATGACTAAGTATGTAGTTTACATCACGGCAGAAATGTTTGAGTAGGAACTTGCTCGTGAAATCACATATGAGAAGATATACTGACAGCAACCATGGAAAGATTATCTTCCCTGGGGGTACAGAATCAGAAAAAGTTTGGATGTGGAGCTCTGCAATATTATTCGAAACATGACCACCTTCTATTACACTATTAGCAAGCTCCTCCAATGTGACCCACCGCCCATCGATGTCAATAACCCTAATACTAGAAAGCAAACAAAGAAAAAATAGTATATAAGTCAATGTTTTGCCAGTGAGGTGTCAAAATACTAGAGAAAAGGAAAACAATAAATGTAATTACTGTTTTATCCTGGAGTCAACTGAATCTGTGGTGTGCTTGATAACTTCTGCGTAAATAACATCTTCGGGTGCAGATACTGTGAGGCCACAATATGGAGGCAGAAGGAACTGCGATGGGCGGCTTACCCTAACTTTTCGAATGTACGATTTAGGAGTCACACTGGCTGAATGATTACCATTGGGAGGGTGAATAACTGGTGTAACGAATTCAGGGCTGATGAGGTGGTCTATAAGAAAAGTGAAGGGAGTTATCAGAGTTGGGAATGGTAAAAAGAAAAAGAACTTATCAGAGAATAGAACAGTAAATTATCAGCATCAACATAATGATGTTATCAAGGTTGGCAGTAGGAAAAAGTTTGATACACAAAATCTTCCTACCAGTACCTTTTACAGGAGCGTAGTTTGCTTTTGCTCTAGCAGTGGCACGTTCGACTTCTTCAACCCACATATACATCGTCGTCTTCAACATCCGCATCATAAACTCGAACTCGACGCTCTTCAAAAAGTTGCGATCAGGTCATTTTGCAAACCGAAAAAAGGAATGTCAAATATGTGGAAAAACAGCTAAAGAAAAAAGTGATAGATAATACAGAATGATGATATAATTACTATAGAGAGAAAATGGGAAGAAAATGAGGGAGGTCAGGATAGTTAAAGGGGCACCATTAATGTATTAGAGTGGTGTGTGTGTGTGTGCAGGGAAAGGAGGGGAGGGGTGTATTTCCAGCAACAATAAAGAAAAAAAGGGTTGAAGTTATCAGCATGGAGGTAGCAGAAGTCATCAGAAATGCTACCGTTTTAAGTAGCTAGTTAGCAAAAGAATAATATGAAACCATGTAGGTATCTAGTTAGAACGAAAAAAATACCAGCGCAACATTCGCAAAGGTTATCATGGTGAAAGTTACCATACGATAAAGGATGGTAAGCTAGAAAATAAGGTACAATATTTTTCATGTAGAGCACTATAATTATCAATTAAAAGTAGATTACTATAATTATCAGTCAGATGTTAGTAAAAAGTTACCAGGAATAAAGATAAAAAGGGGTTGAAGTTATCAGCTTGGTGTTGGCAGAAGTTATCAGGGTGTCATCATAAATGTTACCATTTTAAGTAGATAGTTTGCAAAAAAATGAAACCATGTAGGTATCTAGTTAGAACGAAAAAAATACCAGCGCAACATTCGCAAAGGTTATCATGGTGAAAGTTACCATACGATAAAGGATGGTAAGCTAGAAAATAAGGTATGATATTTTTCATGTAGAGCGCTATAATTATCAATTAAAAGTAGAGCACTATAATTATCAGTCAGATGTTAGTAAAAAGTTACCAGGAATAAAGATAAAAAGGGGTTGAAGTTATCAGCTTGGTGCTGGCAGAAGTTATCAGGGTGTCATCATAATGTTACCATTTTAAGTAGATAGTTAGCAAAAGAAATGAAACCATGTAGGTATCTAGTTAGAGCAAAAAAATATCAGCGCAACATTCGCAAAGAGGTTATCATTGTGAAAATTACCATACGATAAAATGGTGAGCTAGAAAACAAGGTACAATGTTTTTCATGTAGAGCGCTATAATTATCAGTTAAAAGTAGAGCGCTATAATTATTAGTCCAATGTTAGTAAAAGTTACCAGGAATAAAGAACAATAATAATCACACATAATACATCCACACACCAGACAACATAAAAATAAAGAGAGCGAATGTGAAACGAAAACACATAGTTCATTTCATAGCACACACGCAAAAACAGAAGTCATTACATGTGAGAGGGGGGGTGTCCATACATAGGATAACAAAGAGCATAAATATACACACAAGGATCAAACTAAAAGCATAAAAAAGGTCTTCAAAAAGCAGACATCCATCCCATCACTCTTTTGTGATAAAGCGAAGACACGTATATGCCTTCACTTACCAAGGTCAGCAGGCTCAGAGCATGAAACCGGCTTAGAGTCAACAGGATTATCTACTGCATTCTTTGAATCTCTTGGTGCTGCCGCCATCTGATCAATTGGGGCTGCTGCTCCTCGGTCTTGGGGAGCATTGTTAACCGATGGGTCCACTACTGGTGCTTGAGTTGTCGAAACAACCGCTGGGGGTGGTGTTGGTACTGCAACTGTGACTGCGGCCGTCGTATTAATATCTGGTCCGGGCGGTGTGGGGCCAAAATCCAGGCCAAGAGAGCAAGCTGGTGGGGTGAAATCCGAGTAGGCCCTCTCAGCAACAACATCTTCTACATCTGCATTACTGCTAAATTCTTGTGCGGCGACTTGGTCATCCCCAACTTGAGCTTCTTCAGTTTCAACTGGTTCTACCACATTGGATTGGGCAGATTCAACTTGAGCTTGAACAACACATGGTATTTTGACAGGAGCTTGGGCATCTTCAGCTACATCAGCGCTCATTGGATGAGCAAATCCTTGATCTTGATCAGCAGAAGTTTCAGCTATGGCAACACTCATTGGAGGAGCAAAACCTTGATCTTGATCAGCAGAAGTTTCAGCTACAGCAGCGCTCATTGAAGGAGACATTCCTTGCGGTTGATCAGCAGAAGTTTCAGCTCCAGTGCCAATAACAACATTGGCAATATCTTCTACCACTTGAGTAATAATGGCTGCTGCCACGAGCTCTTCCACAGCTCCAAAACCAGCATCTTATGAATTCCTCAAATGATAATTAGCTTGCACAACAGCCATTGGAGAAGTGACCACGGGCGAGTCTTTAAAATCATCTTTCGCGTTCTTGGAAGCAATACGAGGAGAAGACCTAGTTGCAACTGCAACTTTAGAAGAACTTTTAACCTTTCTCACAGTAATATGGGCCTTATTCCTGCACACAATAAAAGAAATATTACCAGCTTATAATAACATTAGTTACCAGCTTATAATAACATTAGTTACCAGCTTATATTGACATTAGTTATCAGATTATATTTGCATTATAGAAACAACTAAATGACATTAGTTACCAGCTTATATTGACATTAGATACCAGCTAATATAACTTTAGTTACCAGCTTGTATTCGCATTATTTGTCAGCTTATGGCCAACTTGGTTATCCACATAATGCAAAAATCAACATCGTCACGAATCATTAATGAAGATGGTGACTATGAAGATAACAAATTTACCAACAAATTTATCATGCTAAAAATAACAGTAATCTTATAAGAGCTTTGACTATAAAAACTACCAGCCCTTTCCATACAGTATATATTCACCTAATTTATGAAGAAAAATAAACAAATAGATAAAATCATTTAGATTTCATATAGTGAGAAAAAATAACATTCATAATCACCTGCATGGCGTGTCAGACGGGTCAACATCTGCCGAACAACATGTAAGATTACTAGGTACCACCTCTGACGTGACACCCACACTGGTAGACCGCGTTTGCTGCAGGTCGGCAACACTAATAGATGGAGCATTCGAACCCCTGACGAGTTATTATTTGAAAAGGATATAGTGCACGTGAGAAAAATGTTACCATAGACAAATAACAAATGCTTACGAGCATATAATTACTAAAATTATCATGCAAAAAAAGTTAAACTACATATTGTTCAAATAAAAAACTAAAGTTGTTATCGTGAAAATAATTGCTAAAAATTATCAGCCTCACCAGGATATAATTACCATTCAAACTACATATTGTTCAAATAAAAAACTAAAGTTGTTATCGTGAAAATAACTGCTAAAAGTTATCAGCCTCACCAGGATATAATTACCATTCAAACTACATATTGTTCAAATAAAAACTAAAGTTGTTATCGTGAAAATAACTTCTAAAAGTTATCAGCCTCACCAGGATATAATTACCATTCATTGTAGACAAGAACACATGCTTATTAAGGAATAAAAACTTTCCAGGCAGAGTTGCTTCTAATTAACAGAAGGTAGGTGCTAGAAAAAGTTATAACACAAAAGAGAAACAACAACTAAATATGTACAAAAAGAACACAACTAGCAGATGATAAGAAACTCACTTGCGAGGATGTTGCTTCTTCCGAGTGGGATTGGCAATTACTGAGTTAGTGCCCTTATCAGGGCCTACAATGCCAAGCTCATTGATGACCATTGCCTTGATACAACGATGTGTATCATCCAACGACGGCTGGTCAGAATCATTTGTACCAGTGGCTATGGGCAGAGAAGGCAGGCGTAATTTCTTGCGATGCCTGGAACATTGCTTCTCCAAGTTACGAACAAGAGAAGAACCGCACCTCTTCACGGAAGCATCAAGAGCAGCCTCATTTTGAGTATCCATCATATCTGGCTGGTTATGCAATCCATCACTAGATACATTCCCGGAACGTGCAGTAAGCATAATCTGAGACTCGAGAGGCTGGTCGGTTCCTGACTCGAGAGGCTGGTCGGTTCCTGCAGTAGTAGTTCCATCAATTCCAGCTGACCTTACCGACACATTGGCAGTAGCGAACATGGTTGCACCGACATCTGCACGCTGCGCCACTACCTGAAGCATCATGGGCATTTGGTCCAGCACTACCCCCGCTACCTGAAGCATCATGGGCATTCGGTCCAGCACTACCCCCACTACCTGAAGCCTCATGGGCGTTCGGGCCACCTGAAGAACCATGGTAATGAATGTGAAAATCTAATTCTTCATCAGAGTGACCATCACCGCCACCAGAATCATGCTCATGATCATAATCTGAACCTTCAACAGTTTTCTTGCCGGTATCTTTTACTTGACATGAACGGGATGCATGACGGGTACTTGCAGTCTTCCCGGCAGTCTTCCCAACAGCAGAAGATAAACCCTTGAGTTGGCTCTCTAACACACCAGACATCCATGAGCTGTCTTCATTATCCAATGACATGAAGCTTTAGCAAGTTTCTGATAGAAAAAACAGGAATGAAAAATAATAATAAGGTTGTGAGAGATATTAATTACCATACAAAAACTACTAAAAATACCACAAAAATATAATCTCAAAAGGAGTTACTTCAGAGTGAGAATCCAAATTATGAAACAAAAAATTACCATACTAGAAACAGTAAAAGTTACCAGGTCTTTATAACAATGTTTACCAGGAAAGGGAAAATACTTGAAAAATATTCAAACGCACAAAGAAAAGTAGAATACCCGTTCAGAGCAGTTTTGCGGTGCATGAACACGCATGAATTTATCTAGACCTTGTAAGCCACCAAACAAGCAATAGTCTTGGCCATATTGGGGCTTAAGCTGGAAAAAATGATAAAAAATAAATAAAAATCGTGATAAAACAGATGGCAATACATAGAAGGTAAGACAAATGACAATGAGAAATTACCGGTAATTTCCCATAAGAAAGCTTGTCCCTCTGGAGATCCATCCGGAGAACTTTTGATGCCAACTCATTCGTCCATACATTAATTGCAAAAGGACCATTAGGCAAGATGATACCAAGGCCAGTTTAAGTCAATAGCATCTATATACAGAAGCTGGAAAAACAGAGAAGGTCACTACAATCTAGCTATTTGGCGGAATAAGATATACAATCCAGAAATCATGGGAACGAAAAAGAGAATAAGGGGACTAACATTGTAGAATAGGAGGCAGCCCATCGTAGGCTTTCCTTTTGAAAGGGCTTTGTGAAGCTGATCCGCAATAAATTTGCACCAGTTGATCTTTTTCACATTGCCAATATTTTGCTATGAAAAAAATAAAACACATGAAACAATAGTGGAATGTATGCACACAAGTTAGCATGTACATAAATAAAAAGTTGTCAGGTGCATGAATAAGTTATCAGGTGCATTACTGTATAATTACCACACTTTCAGAAAAAGTTATCAGGTGCATTACTGTATAATTACCACACTTTCAAAAAAAGTTATCAGGTGCATCACTGCATAATTAACGCACTTTCAGAAAAAGTTATCAGGTGCATTACTACATAATTACCACACTTCAGATCAAGATAAAATCAGAGGGACATAAATTATCAAGTGCATATGTCCATAATCATCAGACTAAGAAACAAAGAAGTTACCAGGTAGAGAACAAAAAAAAAGATAAAAAGTGTGAACTAGAAAGATAGCCAGATGTTCTTACCAACACAGAATACCATCTGGTGCTGATTTTTTGGAAGTCGTAGGCGCCATCACAGTGCTGGCAGCAAGCACAAGCCACAAGCGCTTGAAATTGTCATCATGCCGATTAGTGCTCAAAATAAGATTTAATACATCAACAGTTTTAGGAGCATGTCCAAGATCACCAAAAAGATCTCCCGCAAGCTCAAGCTGTTCCTTTGTAGGAACCTTGAGATCCACTGCAATATCACCTCGGGGCACACCCATTATACGGTGCACAAACTCTTCATTAACCAGTAACCTTCCGCGACCAAGTAAAATGACCTCATGGGAATCAGGGTCGTATAGACCAGCAAGCCATTGAGAAAGTCAGTTGAACAGATTATCACACTTGATATTCCGCAGACTGGTGAAATCCATGTCATCAATCGCGGACTTTCTCTCATCTGACATGCCCTTACAGGCAGTCACAAGAGCACTGGGAGAAGCCATGTTCCGATCTGCGGGAGGCTTATGCTTCTTTAAGGGGTTCACCTCCTCAAAGTCATCATCTAATTTGCGCTTCCTTGGCATTGTGACCTGACAAACAAGAATAACAAAGAGAAAAAAGTGAGCATAAAAGATGCATATCTGTTGAATTAATAGTCGCACACATATTCTTAAGATACATTGGTAACTTGTGAACATACAACAAGATACCTTATCGACAATAGAGAGGGACGAAAAACAAATGAGGACATGTGTGCTTCTACTAGATATTGAATACCTGATTTTTTTGCTTATGATACACCGATAAAATGTATGTATCGGGCAAGATAACTTAGGCAAAAAAGGGATGGCAACATACACACAAACACATATATTGAACATCGCGGTACAAAGTATTAAAAAATCAATGACATGATAAATTTTATAGTGGACTCCTGATAAATTATTCAAACCACTGATGGTAATATTTACAATTAAAGTTCAGGTAAGTTAAATGGTGGCACACCCATTAGTTAGAAACACAAAAAATGCATCATGAAAATTAGGGATGGGAACAACTTACACGCAAACACATATATTGGACATCACATCACAAAGTATTAAAAATCAGTGACACGATAAAATTTATAGGAGACTCCTGATAAATTATTCACACCACTGATGGTAATATTCACATATAAAGTTCAGGTAAGTTAGAAACACAAAATGCATCATGTAAAGGGACACCACTGATAGTGCTAGAACAAACAATCCATCATGACAACCTAAACACAAAACGAGATGAACTGCATATAAAACACACAAACAGTATGGGATTATCACCAGCAACTTAATTATGCAGGTGGTAATTCAATTCCTTCACTGCAACCATAAGAGCATGATAAAATGGAGCCCAACAAAGATACAAAGTGAGGAGAGTAGTTGTAAAATCCCCGCACCGAACCCTAGAAATCAGAATCGAGCCGTGTGGTAGGGGGATCAGTTCAAAAACCTACGGTAACTACCCACGAAATCGAAAACGGCAAATTAAGCACTAAACGATGTGCATGCGAAATAGGGGCTAACAAATAGCAAATGCATCACCAATTGATAGTATTGGGCACATTCATCGTCTGTTCTAACCTGCGACCAACCGACGAACAAGTCGCCACTAACCGCGTCGAGAAACAGAGCACGAACTACTGGGCAGATGTGTGGGGGGTTGAATCGATACTCGCCGGTGCAACAGAACCCTGGCACCGATAATCGGCCGGAGAAGGCGCCGCCTCTCCGCGTCGACGGAGAGAGAGCGGGGGCGGAACGGACAAGGAACAGAGAGCGACTAACGGCGTCGAGAAGCAGAGCACAAATGTGAGGGGGATTGAATTGAGACTCACCGGCGGAACAGAACCCTGGCAGCCGAAGAAGGCGCCGCCTCTCGGTGTCGACAGAGAGAGAGTGGGGGCGGAACTTCCGAGGAAGCGAGCGGAGCGAGGCGGGAGTGGTGGGGGAGGGAGGAGTTAAGGCAACGCGTATCAGGGGGAGACGGTTCGAGCGAGACGAGCGTCGAACGAACGATGGCCCACCCACCAGCGACAGAAAAAAGGGAACGGCTGGCTGGAACGTGCATGAGCGTTGGATTTAAACTGGACGGCAACAAGGTGGTGTGGCGATTTTGCAATCTGTCACAGGTGTGCCAAATACATTTTCCATTTAGAAAAATGCTTATAAGTGTGAAGTGAAATATCTAAGTGTCACTTTACCTGAGGATGATGTCTAGGATTCCCCCAGGAAAGACCAAAACGAAGCAACGAGTTGTGCCTATGGTGTCCCCACCATATGTCCTCTTATGAGGAGCGTGTTTGTTTTAACACTTCTGGTACTCACTTGCCAAATTCCACTAAGCAGGTGGTTAATGTAGTTGATGATGTTCTCGAGACAAATGTGTTACCACCTGGTTCTGGGTCATAGTGGGGAATAATTTAGACTAGTAACATGCATATGTTACAAGTCTATGTTACTTGTATCTTCAAATGGGTAGTAACATATGAATGGTAACATGCAAGCCTTCATTAAGTTAGAAAGTATACATATTATGTTACCACAAGCATCTCTTTCCTCATTAACTTTATGCCACATAAGCAAATTTGTGTTGGGATATGTTACTACCTAAGTTATTCCCACTATGAGGCTGACCATAGTGAGGGTAACATAAACATGCTTATGTGGCAGATAATTAAAGAAGAGAGAGAAGTTATAATAACATAGGTAGATACTCCCTCCATTCTTTTTTAGTCTGCATATAAAATTTAGTTAGAGTCGAACTTTATTGAGTTTGACTAAATTTATAAAAAAGATTATCAAGATTCACAATATAAAATCAATACGGAATTTGTAACTTCCGAACGTTTGTATCTGTACGATAGATCCGAACGACTGGATCATTCCCTCGATCGCTCCCGATTCCTTTCTTCTTCAAAACTGTCATCGTGGGAGAGAAAAAATATATTGCCATGACCAGGATTCGAACTCCGGTCTCCTAGAAAAGACCTATAGCGGGCTACCAACACACCAATTGACGTGTTTTTGTCAGTTAAGCGATAGTCAGCATACTTGACGGATAGATCCACGTCAGCATATTTAAAACACCATTTTTTCGCCAATTTCCGTGAGATTGATTCACAAAATTAATTTCAAGGCATTGTCTTCTTCCATTTGATATTCCGTGCAGCCATCCCATTTAATGCCAATGCTTTTTTATTCAACGTAATCTTTTGATTCACTCATTGAGTGCCAATGATAGTACTTTTTTTCTCTATGCATTTTTTCTCATCGTGGAACTTATGTACCCCCGTCCTGGTATCTTTGGCGTGGGAGGGGGGGTGAGGGGGTAGGCATGGTAACTCAGACATCGTAGACCTGATAACTTATGTGCCTTGCTCCTGTTAACTTTTGGCGATGGGGTGATGAAAATATACCCATGGTAACTTTTAATGTTAGTAGCACAGTAATTTGCACTTCGCACACTAATAACTTATGTACCCCGATCATGGTAACTTTTGGCGGCCGGGGGGAGGGGTGATGAAATATACCACCCGGTAACTTTTCCGTGAATAGCATGGTAACCCGCACACTACAAACCAGATAACCTATGTACCATAGTCCTGATAACTTTGGCGACGGGGTGGAGATGGGGGAGTTGTTGAAACACAACACGATAACTTCTGTGCAAATAACATGTTTTTTATGTCCCCAAGACTTGATAACTTATGTACACCCCTGAGTAATTTTCACGCGCGCGGGGGGGGGGGGGGTGATTAAATATACCCATGGTAACTTTAATGTTAATACATGGTAACTCACACATCGTACACCCTGGGTAATTCTTGCGAGCGGGGGTGGTGGGTGATGAAATATCCCCCGGAAATTTTTCTGTGAATAGATGGTAACTCACACATCGCAAATCTGATAACTTATGTAACTTTGGCGCCGAGGGAGAGGGGGCAGGGGTGGTTGATGGAGTATCCCATGGTAACTTCTATGTGAATAACATGGTAACTAACACATCGCATACCTGATAACTTATGCACCTCGGTCCTGATAACTTTGGCATGGGGGGAGAGGAGGGGTCGATGAAATATTCCCCCAATAACTTTTGTGTGAATAGATGGTAACTCACACATTGTAGACCTGATAACTTATGTATCCCGGTCGTGGTAACTTTGGTGACGTGGCAGGGGGATTTGATGAAATATTCTATCAGTAACTTTGGTGTGAAAAGCATGGTAACTCACACATCGTTGACCTGATAACTTATGTACACCGGTCCTGATAACTTTGGCGACGAGGGTAAGGGGTTGATGAGATATCTCCATATACACTCGATAATTTTTGCGTATATAGCATGGTATTTTACGCGCCACATATCTGATTATAGGTGGCCAGCAGGCTGACCCGGGTACGCCACAACCCGACACACACCTAAACAGCCCTGGACTGGCACGATCGGCAAAGTTCCATTTATAAAGGGAGCCATGCCATGTCGGCATGTGGACCTCACCCTACGGCCGAGGCACGTCACCGATGGTAGGCGGTATTGTAGACATGATAATTTACTTAGAAACATCATGGTAAACTTTTGACTCAGAAAAAAAAGATAGTTGAAACACCTCCGGTAACTTCAGTGTAAACACCATGATGAGTTAGTACTACTGGCATGGTAACTTATGATTTAAAAAAAAAGACGTCGAAACATATCAACATGGGATCTTGTTTTAAAGGTCTCGTCGAGATGAATATTTTATGCGAAAACAGTTTTTCAATCGAAGCGATGATTTGAGCTACAAAACATTTTAAACTTTGATTTTTGTTGGAATCTTTGCTGACATCAGCATTTTTGTCTCACAAAGCTGCTTAATTAAAATAATTCATGGTAATTAGTAGAGGGGGAGTCGCACGCGGTGAGAATCTCTCCGCTGCATGCGCGCGCATCGTTGCGTTCCAGTTTGTTCGGATCTATTGGACAAATACGAACGTTTGGTATATATCACAGTCCAAATCAATATTGTTAGATGCATCATGACATTAATTTTCATATTATATAGCTTTAGTATTGTAGATGTTGATATATTTTTTATATAAAATTGGTCAAACTTTACAAAGTTTGACTTTGACCAAAATCTTATATGCAGACTAAAAAGAAACGGAGGGAGTATTATATCATAATAAATGTGATGCTACTATATGCCATGCATGATAATAAATGAGACCACCTATGATACTAATCTATGATACTATGCATTATTGATGTAGTATTATACACTAGTATCGTATGCATGATACTAGTTTATGATACTCCCCACTAGGCCAGCCTGACTAGTCTTATCTCCAAGGTTTGTGATTCCCTCGTCATTTTGGATGGTGATAACTTTAGATCCAACAAGATGATTGACTGCCTCCTGGATGAGAAAGTAAACATGGACAAATGCACGAAGGATAATGCTAAGGTTGGTCGTAATGAGAGTATTATAGATAATATCATGCATGCCAACTAAGCAATTTTGATGAGGTATCATAAAAGTAAATGAAGAAAAAGAGGCTTAAGTATCTTATCATTGATAACGTATCATATTAAATGATGTACTACTCTATGTCATGCATGACAATAAATATAGTCATATATGATACCAATATATGATACTATGCATTACGGATGTAGCATCATCCACTAGTATCATATGTATGATACTGTGTATGATACTCCCTATTATAACCAACCTAATGCTTGATCCGGCATCTTGAATAAGAAAGCAAACATGAGTAAATGCATGAATAGTGGTCGTAAACGAAAGGATAATCTAACATCTGTACCCCGATGCATGACATACTGACATAGAACACACTCTCTCGCCACTTGTGATGGATATGGCCTTGGGGGTCATGATTTCCAGTTCAACTCCCACATCCAGATTACAATTGCTCGGGGCTACATGCGTACCGGCATGTGCTTATGCACGTGCATGAAAAGCTATCTTCATCAAGAACTGCATACATACGTACCGGCATGTGTTTATGCATATATATAAGTCACGTGTGTGAAAAGCTCTCTTCACAAGAACTGCGAAAGTTGTTGTCCGAGTAGGAGTACCCAACGTCGACACGGCGAGTATTCAACTGATTTTTGAATGAAAGGATGTCTGTTAATGTGACAGAGCTGCTACTGACACCAACTGTCCTCGTGCCACCACTGACTACATCTGATTGGAGTATTATATACACGTCCTTTTTGTTTTATTTTCTAAACGGAATATACATTTATTTATTTTTGCAGAAACGCCATGTGCATTCTACTCTTTCTTACCGGTTTGGGTCAAATTAGCTATTTATGTGTTCCTATGCTTCACGTATTGTCAGTATTTTTGACACTGTTGTGTTTGTAATGACCGAACCAGCTTGTTGATCATGAAATCTGGGAGAACTAGCAAAGTGTGTGTGCGCGTCACAACGGATCCAGGATAGGCTAATACATATTTATGAACATAAAAAAAAGACACCATCACTCCAGATTTCTTTTGTTTCACCAAAAAACTATTCCTTTTATCTATCCTCTACTCTATAATACTAAGCTCCCTAGTTTTGAAGAGTCCACATTCAATCGAGGTCTTCAAATAAAATTGGTCACCCAATTTTAACCGGGTCAACAATTTCTCAAAGCACTCCCATTCAACTCTCTTATACTACAATATACACTATGCTTCCTAATTCTAAGGCCTCATAATTAATTGAGGTATTCAATTTAGAATTGGGTCAACAGATTTTGACTGGGTCAACACTTTCTCAAGCAAACCCACTCAATTCTTTTAATCATGTTCCCTAATTTTGAAGCTCTTTCATCCAATTGAGATATTCAATTTTGGATTCGGTTTATGATTTTGACCGGGTCAATGATTTTTAAAATCAATCGTCAACAACCGGCCTACAAAAACATATCAATCCCGCGCCCTCCCATCACATGGAAAAAGGGCCACCATGTCAAATTGTAGCACCATTATAGTAGTACATGTGACCAAAGACACATAAAATTTTCCCACATAAATATAGGTTGATTGGCGGATAACATGTAATCACATCACGAAGGGCCCACCAAATAACCACATCTCTACTCTTATAAAAACCAAATTGGTGATGATGTTGTGCCTGCCATCTTGCAATATAGACTGTCTGATTTATATCCGAAGGATAGAAAACAAACTGTGATAATTTTGTAAAAGGATACCCACACCTCCCTCGTTCATCCTGAACTCCCCCAACTTCATTGTTGAGTAATTAAAAAACAAAGCCTCTGGAACAATCTGGCATGATGGCCGCTGCAGGCGTCGTCCATCCCCACGCCTCCGCTAAGTCCGATCACTAATCACCACCGCGTCGCACTCCTCCTCACCTTATCTCTCATCTTTCTCAAGATATCATTAGCTTTTACACATGGGATTACTTCTGCATGGGTCAATCATAAGAGGTGTTTTGTAAAAAAAATGCTTCTTGATGTTCCATGCAATGCACGGGCATCTTGCTAGTTATAAATAAAAAAGCACATAATCATCTCCCCCACCCGATAAACTAAGTATTTCATCAGTCAAAATATAAGGGGTATTAGTTTTTCTAGAAAGTCAAATATCTTTAACTTTGACCAAGTTCACAGCACAAATATCGACATCCATATTAAACAAAAAAGTGTGAAAATTCATTTCATGATGAATTTTAAAATATCAATTTGATATTATGAATTTTGATATATTTCTCTACAAATTTGATCAAACTTAAAAGATTTGACTTTTTTTTAAAAAGTAATGCATCTTATATTTTGAAACAGAGTGATTATTTTTCGACGAAATCGAACAACACCAATGGCACAACAAAGCGCACCCAACCCTTCTAGTTTGGATGAAGTCGGGAAGGGATGGGGCTGGTCGGAGAGTCTAAGGGTTTTTGATAAATATGGAGTAGAGTGGTGATGGTCTTTTCGTAAAAATATCATAATTTAACAGATATGCGTTAGATGCAGATCAGTTGGTCAAAAACAGACATCATCGATTTTGTATCATTTTAGAGGAGTAGAGAAAAAACAGAATAGGCCGCTGGAACATATTGGTCAGGGTTTGAACAGCCTGCACATTGTCTCGATCTAATTAAAAGTCGTGGAGAGGATTTCTGCCTGCCAGGCCTTCTTCTGCCCTGAAAAGGGTTTTCAGAGAGCCGGGCCACACTTCATTAATTAAGTTAATTAGCACACTGGCCCAGCACTTAATTAGAACAAACAGCAATACACCGCCTTTGTCTCAAAAAAAAAAGCGCAATACACCGCCTACTCGTACGGCAGTGACGTGTACCACCCCAGTTTAGTTATCGGTGCCTCTCCCGTGCTGAATTTGGCCGGAGTCATGAATGGATCAGCACGAGCCGGTCGGTGCAGCTGGAATGCGACACGGCGCGTCGGCGCGCACGAGCCGGCCCGTCAAGGGCACTGTTTCGTGCGGTACGCCCTTTTGGTACTCTAGTTTGGTGCAGTGGCAACGATGAGATCACACCACGCTTGTGGTACGAGACACTCCTAACATGAATAGGGAACTCGAAGAGCGCTCATCTTTGGTTATGCTGAGAAATGAAAATGAAAAATATCTGAAACCAGCGAGCTGTGTGTGTTATAAGAGCCAATTACCTTATTTTTTTTAACATCAGTACAGACACAAGCGCTCATATACACGCACATACACTCACCCATATGAACGCACACACGCACATCCTACTTCTATGAGCATCTCAGAGAGACTGAGCCGGCATATCATCTTGAGATTTACGAAGTCACCGCAGGCATCTCGTCGTCGACGGAAATGTCTCCTCCCACTGAGGAGACTTGAACCCTGGTGGGTTGGGGATACCACTGTCCCTCTAACCATCCAACCACGGGTTAGTTTGCAACTATCTCATATTTGATACATCAAATCCATACAAAGTATGCAAAATAAAATCTATGTACTACGTAGATAACCTAAGCTACTCTACACTACTTGTTGTCGGAGATGTCAACGACCTTCGTGACGGCAGTGCCGGACGGCCCTTCCTCCGGGTGGATGACCGCCTGTCGCACCTCCAACTCCTCATCGGAGTCTATCTCAACGAAAATCTCGTCGAGCTTCGCAACCCGCTGGCAGAGGAAGCGGCGGTTGGTCTCCGCCTCCCTCTAACTAGATTGAGTCGAGGATGGCATGTTACTCCGTCATCTCCTCTGCTTAGGCCAGCACGAACTCCGCCAGTGCATCGGCATGCGAAGCCCGCATGCGGAGGCGCCGGATACGCCTCACCTACGTCTTCCTCCTCTTCCTACGACTCCGCGTCCGGCATGGCCGCGTCCTGCTCCTCATCCGGCTCCAACGAGTCTGGAGGTAGACCGGCTGTGATCCGGGCTTCGCGCCTAGCTCGGATATGCTCAAGGAGCTCAAGGAGCCGCTCCGGCGTGAGCATGGCGTACAACATGATCTCGCGCCAGAGCATGGCTAGCGGCGGACGACAAGCGGATTTGGGTGTGACAGCAGATGGGAGGGGATGGAAATGGGCACGTGGCAGGGATTTTGGTGTCGGCATCCCTGTTAAATAGCCGGACCAGGGCCCGCGGGCAGTGATACGTCTCCAACGTATCTATAATTTTTGATTGTTCCATGCTGTTATATTATCATTCTTGGATGTTTTACAATCATTTTATATCATTTTTTGGTACATAGTGCCTAGTGCCAGTTGTTGTTTTCTGCTTGTTTTTTACATCGTAGGAAATCAATACCAAACAGAGTCCAAACGCATCAAAACTTTTTGTGGATTTTTTCTGTCCAGAAGACACCGTATGGGCCAAGAAAGTATCTGAGGGGTGCTCCGAGGGGAGCACAACCCACTAGGGCGCGCCGGGGGGGCCAGGTGGGTTGTTCCCACCTCGACGGCCTCCCACATCGCCTCTTTGCTCTATAAATACCCCAATATTTCAGAAACCCTAGGGGAGTCAATGAAAATCAATTCCAGCCGCCGTAAGTTTCAGAAACACCAGATCCAATCTAGACACCATCACGGAGGAGTTCATCATGTCCATTGGTGCATCTCTGATGATGCGTGAGTAGTTCTTTGTAGACCTACGGGTCCGTAGTTAGTAGCTAGATGGCTTCCTCTCTCTCTCTCTCTCTCTCTCTCTCTATTGATTCGCAATACAATGGTCTCTTGGAGATCCATATGATGTATGTCTTTTTGCAGTGTGTTTGTTGGGATCCGATGAACTTTGAGTTTATGATCAGATCTATGTTTTTATCCATGAAAGTTATTTGAGTCTTCTTTGATCTCTTATATGCATAATTGATTATAGCCTCGTATTTCTTCTTCGATATTTGGGTTTATTTGACCAACTTGATCTATTTATCTTGCAATGGGAAGAGGTGCTTTGTGATGGGTTCTATCTTACGGTGCTTGATCCCAGTGACAGAAGGGAAAGGACCCGTATGTATCATTGCTATTAAGGATAACAAGATGGGGTCTATTTCTACATAAATAGATCTTGTCTACATCAAGTCATCATTCTTATTGCATTACTCTATTTTTTTATGAACTTAATACACTAGATGCATGCTGGATAGCGGTCGATGTGTGGAGTAATAATGGTAGATGCAGACAGGAGTCGGTCTACTAATCTTGGACGCGATGCCTATATAATGATCATTGCCTAGATGTCTTCGTGATTATTTGAAGTTCTATCAATTTCCCAACAGTAATTGTTTTCCCACCGTTTGCTATTCTTCTCGAGAGAAGCCACTAGTGAAACCTACGCCCCCGGGTCTCTTCTTTAATATATTTGCCCTCGCGATCTATTTTATTTGCTTTTATTTTCAGTTTTATTAAACCAAAAATACAAAAATACCTTGTTATCCTTTATTTTATTTGTGATCTATTTATCCTATCTATTACAACTTTATCCCGTCTCCGTGCCAATTTCTGGCACCGTTACCCGAAAGGGATTGACAACCCCTTTAACACGTCGGGGGTTGAGTATTTGTTATTTGTGTGCAGGAGCTATTTACGTTGTGTTGTGTGGTTCTCCTACTGGTTCGATGACCTTGGTCTCATCACTGAGGAAAATACCTACCGTTGTTGTGCTGCATCATCCCTTCCTCTTTGGGGAAATACTGACGTAGTTCTAGCAGACATCAAAAAGAATTTCTTGCGCCATTGCCGGGGAGGATCATCAACATCAACCAGGTTCCTAATCACAAATCTCATCTCCTCGCAATTTACATTATTTGTCATTTGCCTCTCATTTTCCGCTCCCCACATCACAAAAAATTGCTGTTTTATTCGCCCTCTTTTTGGTTCATCGTTTTCTCGTCAGATTTGTTTTTTAGTGCAATCTTGTTGTGTAGTCACCATGACTCAAGAGAACACCAAGTTGTGTGATTTCTCAAATACCAACAACAATGATTTTATTAGCACTCCGATTGCTCCTCCCACCACTAGTGCGGAGTCTTGTGATATTAATACTGCTTTGCTGAATCTTGTTATGAAAGATCAATTTGTCGGTACTTCTAATGAGGATGTCGCGTCACATCTTAACACATTCGTGGAATTATGCGATATTCAAAAGAAAAAAGATGTGGACAATGATGTTATGAAGTTGAAATTATTTCTGTTTTCTTTGCGAGATCGCGCAAAAATTTGGTTTTTTTGTTTGTCGCGCAATAGTATTGATTCTTGGAACAAGTACAAGGATGTTTTTATTACTAAGTATTTTCTGCCCGCAAAAATCATTTCCCTTAGAACCCAGATCATGAATTTCAAGCAACTTGAACATGGGCATGTTGCACAATCTTAGGAAAGGATGAAATTGATGCTAAGGAATTGCCCAACTCATGGGTTGAATCTTTGGATGATCATACAATTGTTTATGCAGGGATGAATTTTGTTTCTCGTAATCTTTTAGATTCCGCCGCGGGGGGTACTTTTCTGGAAATTACTTTGGGTGAAGCTATTAAGTTGCT
Source organism: Triticum aestivum (assembly GCF_018294505.1). Lineage (NCBI taxonomy): Eukaryota > Viridiplantae > Streptophyta > Magnoliopsida > Poales > Poaceae > Triticum > Triticum aestivum. The sequence continues at coordinate 396,715,665 of NC_057807.1, forward strand.
AGACAATATTATGTCCAATTACTCACAATGGCATATCAAAAGAGCTCCTACTAGTAAAAAAATCAATTTGGTAGAAGAAATAAATTCTTTGAGTGAAAAGGTTGATGCTCTTATGAAGTTGGTTGCTAATAAAAGTGCTCCTATTGATTTTAATGACGTGCCTTTGTCTATTTTGATTGAGCAAAATAGTGATGCCATAGATGTGAATTTTATCTTACAAAACAATTTCAATAATAATGCTTATAGAGGTAATTTTAATCCTAGGCCTTTTCCTACTAATTTCTCTAATAATTATGGTAATTCCTATGGCAATCCTTCTTATAATAATAATAGAAACACCTCTGATCTTAAGAATAATATTAAAGAATTTATCAATAATCAAAAAGTTTTCAATGCTACGATAGAAGAAAAGCTGAATAAAGTTGATGATATGTCTAGAAGTATTGACATAATTTCTCATGATGTTGAAACTCTGAAGATGAAAAAAAACTGTGCCTAAAGTTGAAGAATCAATTAAAGCTCTTTATGTTTCTATGGATGAAAGTAAGAAAAGAACCGCTATGCTTAGAGCTAAAAGATTTTTTTTAGAAAAGGCGTTCTCTAGCGATTGCTTTCATAAAAGTGATGAGGATCTTAAAAGGATTGGTGTTTATTCTATTGAATCTTTGTTAGGTAAACTTGAGATTGATGAAAAAGGGACTGGAGAAGAGTCAACTTTAGTTAGAAGGCATCCCTATAATTCGAAGGGTGTAAATCTTGTTGATAAAACTGATAAAAGTGGGTTTGAAGAGGTCAAGACTTTAACTAGTGATGTGCCCACTATTTTGAATTACAAAGACTTCAATTATGATAGTTGCTCCTTGGTTAATTGTATTTCTTTGTTGCAATCCATGGTGAATTCACCCCATGCTTATGAACAAAATAAAGCTTTTACTAAACATATTGTTGATGCTATGATGAAAGCTTTTGAAGAAAAGTTGGAATTAGAAGTTTCAATTCCAGAAAAGTACATGATGAATGGGAACCTACCATCAATGTCAAGATTAAAAATTATGAGTGTTTTGCTTTATGTGACTTGGGTGCTAGTGTTTCTACAATTCTGAAATCTTTATGTCATGTACTTGGTATTACCGATATTGAAGAATGCTCTTTAAATTTGCACTTGGCGGATTCTACTATTAATAAGCCTATGGGAATAATTAATGATGTTCTTATTCTTGCAAATAGGAATTATGTGCCCATATATTTTATTGTTCTTGATATTGATTGCAATCCGTCTTGTCCAATTATACTTGGTAGACCGTTTTTATGTACTATTGGTGTCGTGAATGATAGGAAAGAAGGCAATATTAAATTCCAATTTACACTAAGGAATGGTATGGAACACTTCCCTAGAACAAGAATTAGGCCACCATATGAATCAATCATGAGGGCATTGTATGGATCTAGAACTAAAGATGACAACACTTAGATCCTTCGCGTTATGCCTAGCTAGGGGCGTAAAACGATAGCGCTCGTTGGGAGGCAACCCAACTTGTATCTTTTTGCTTTTTGGTTTTCTTGCTGTTTTCAATAAAATACACAATTGTGCCTCTGATTAGATGTGTTTTTGTGGTTTAAATTAGTGTTTGTGTCAAGCAAGGCCTTCGGGATGATTTGGGTGAGAGTTGATTTGATCTTGCTGAAAAACAGAAACTTTTGCGCTCACAAAATTATTTTTCATTTTTATCAGAAGAGTGATTTGAGTTGATTCTTTTTTAGTACAATTAATAAACAAATTACTCACGTCGTCCTAATTTTTCAGAATTTTTGGAGTTACAGAAGTATTCGAAGTAGTCAGATTGCTACAGACTGTTCTGTTTTTGACATATTCTGTTTTCTTTGTGTTGTGTGCTTGTTGTGATGATTCTATGGTTTTATTTGAAGAGTTTTTGCCATAAAAAGTTGGAGTACAGTAGATATAATGCAAAAATAAAATATGAATTGGTTTTCAACAGTACTTATAGTAGTGGTTTGTTTTCTTATAGTAACGGATCTCACGAAAGTTTTGTTGAGTTTTGTGTGATTGAAGTTTTCAAGCTTTGGGTGAGATTACTATGGATGAAGGAATAAGGATTAGCAAAAGGCTAAGCTTGGGGATGCCCGAGGCACCCCAAGATAATATTCAAGAAGTATCAAGCAACTAAGCTTGGGGATGCCCCCGGTGGCATCCCCTCTTTCTTCTAACAACCATCGGTATTTTACTTGGAGCTCTATTTTTATTCGTCACATATTATTAGTTTTGCTTGGAGCGTCTTGTGTGATATGAGTCTTTGCTTGTTTTGCTTTGTATTTTAGGTCTTGAATCCTTGCTGGACACACCTTTTTGAGAGAGCCAAAAATTATGCTATGATTGCTCCTATGCTTCACTTAAATTTTTAGAGCCTTGGAATTGCTCTAGTGCTTCACTTATATCTTTTTGAGCACGGTGTGCTTTGTTATTTTTGAAGAAATTCTCTCATGCTTCACTTAGACTTATTTGTGAGTTAGTAAATTTTTTAAGAACTTCTCTCTTGCTTCACTTAGATTATTTTGAGAGAAAGAAATATTATGCTCATATTCTTCACTTAAATTTGTTTGATCTTATTTAACAAGACTTCAACATCTCTAAGAATCCCAATTGGTGATATAGTATCTCCATTGGCAAGTTTAATAGTGACATCTATGTCTTCTATTTCAGCAGGTGCTATTTCATTCTTAATTTCTTCATATAAGGAAAAAGGAATAGCACTCATACTAGCACCTAGGTCACATAACCCATGATAACAATGATCTCCTATCTTAACTGAGACAACAGGTATGCCAACAACTGGTCTATGTTTATCCCTTTTATCAGGTTTGGCAATTCTAGAAGCTTCATCACAGAAGTAAACAACTTGCCCATCAATATTATTGACTAAGAGATCTTTAATCATAGCTACACTAGGTTCAACTCCAATTTGTTCAGCTAGTTTGGGTGTTCTAACATAACTTTTGTTAACCATAGTTGAAGCTTTAGCATGTTCCTTCATCCTAACAGGGAAAGGTGGTTTTTCAATATGAGCAGTGGGAACAACTGGATCAACATTGTAAATGATACTTTCTTCTTTAGCTTTTACCGGTTCTTTAGCTTCTTCTTTAATAGGTGGGTGATATTTAAACCGCTTCTCCTTAGGGAGATCTGAAGGAAATATGCCCTAGAGGCAATAATAAAGTTATTATTTATTTCCTTATTTCATGATAAATGTTTATTATTCATGCTAGAATTGTATTAACCAGAAACATGATACATGTGTGAATACATAGACAAACATATAGTCACTAGTATGCCTCTACTTGACTAGCTCATTAATCAAAGATGGTTATGTTTCCTAACCATAGACATGTGTTGTCATTTGATTAATGGGATCACATCATTAGGAGAATGATGTGATGGACATGACCCATTCCGTTAGCCTAGCACTTGATCGTTTAGTATATTGCTATTGCTTTCTTCATGACTTATACATGTTCCTGTAACTATGAGATTATGCAACTCCCGTTTACCGGAGGAACACTTTGGGTGCTACCAAACATCACAACGTAACTGGGTGATTATAAAGGAGTACTATAGGTGTCTCCGAAGGTACATGTTGGGTTGGCGTATTTTGAGATTAGGTTTTGTCACTCCGATTGTCGGAGAGGTATCTCTGGGCCCTCTCGGTAATGCACATCACTATAAGCCTTGCAAGCAATGTAGCTAATGAGTTAGTTACAGAATGATGTATTACGTAACGAGTAAAGAGACTTGCCGGTAACGAGATTGAACTAGGTATTGAATACCGACGATCAAATCTCGGGCAAGTAACATACCGATGACAAAGGGAACAACGTATGTTGTTATGCGGTTTGACCGATAAAGATCTTCGTAGAATATGTGGGAGCCAATATGGGCATCCAGGTCCCGCTGTTGGTTATTGACCGGAAACAAGTTCTAGGTCATGACTACATAGTTCTCGAACCCGTAGGGTCCGCACGCTTAACGTTTCGTTGACGATATAGTATTATATGAGTTATGTATGTTGGTAACCGAATGTTGTTCGGAGTCACGGATGAGATCATGGACATGACGAGGAACTCCGGAATGGTCCGGAGATAAAGTTTGATATATGGGATAATAGTGTTTGATCTCCGGAAGAGTTCCGGAATTCACCGGAAGGGGTTCCGGATGTTTCCCGAAATGTTTGGGAACGAGAACACGTTATTTGGGCCAAAGGGGAAAGCCCACAAGGTTTTTGGAAAGCGCAAAAGGAAGTTTTGCGGAGTCCAGGGACCAGACGCCAGGGTCCCTGGCGTCAGGGTCCAGACGCCGGGAACCCTGGCGTCTGGCCCTGGAGTCCGAGAAGGACTCTTGCCTTTCGGGTGAAACCGACTTTGTGGAGGCTTTTACTCCAAGTTTCGACCCCAAGGCTCAACATATAAATGGAGGGGCAGGGCTAGCACCAAAGACACATCAATAAACACCAAGCCGTGTGCCGGCAACCCCGTCCCCTCTAGTTTATCCTCCGTCATAGTTTCCGTAGTGCTTAGGCGAAGCCCTGCGGAGATTGTTCTTCACCAACACCGTCACCACGCCGTCGTGCTTCCGGAACTCATCTACTACTTCGCCCATCTTGCTGGATCAAGAAGGCGAGGACGTCATCGAGCTGAACGTGTGCAGAACTCGGAGGTGACGTGCGTTCGGTACTTGGATCGGTCGGATCGTGAAGACGTACGACTACATCAACCGCGTTGATAAACACTTCCGCTTAGCGATCTTCAAGGGTATGAAGATACACTCCTCCTCTCGTTGCTATGCATCACCATGATCCTGTGTGTGCGTAGGAATTTTTTTGAAATTACTACGTTCCCCAACTGTGGCATCCGAGCCTAGGTTTTATGCGTTGATGTTATATGCACGAGTAGAACACAAGTGAGTTGTGGGCGATACAAGTCATACTGCTTACCAGCATTTCATACTTTGGTTCGGCGGTATTGTGAGATGAAGCGGCCCGGACCGACATTACGCGTACGCTTACGCAAGACTGGTTTCATCGTTACGAGCACTTGTGCTTAAAGGTGGCTGGCGGGTGTCTGTCTCTCTCACTTTAGCTGAATCGAGTGTGGCTACGCCCGGTCCTTGCGAAGGTTAAAATAGCACAAACTTGACAAACTATCGTTGTGGTTTTTATGCGTAGGTAAGAACGGTTCTTGCTAAAGCCCGTAGCAGCCACGTAAAATTTGCAACAACAAAGTAGAGGACGTCTAACTTGTTTTTGCAGGGCATGTTGTGATGTGATATGGTCAAGACGTGATGCTATATTTTATTGTATGAGATGATCATGTTTTGTAACCAAAGTTATCGGCAACTGGCAGGAGCCATATGGTTGTCGCTTTATTGTATGAAATGCAAACGCCCTGTAATTGCTTTACTTTATCACTAAAGGTAGCGATAGTCATAGAAGCAATAGATGGTGTAACGACAATGATGCTACAATGGAGATCAAGGTGTCGCGCCGGTGACGATGGTGATCATGACGGTGCTTCGAAGATGGAGATCACAAGCACAAGATGATGATGGCCATATCATATCACTTATATTAATTGCATGTGATGTTTATCCTTTATGCATCTTATCTTGCTTTGATTGACGGTAGCATTATAAGATGATCTCTCACTAATTATCAAGAAGTGTTCTCCCTGAGTATGCACCGTTGCGAAAGTTCTTCGTGCTGAGACACCACGTGATGATCGGGTGTGATAGGCTCTATGTTCAAATACAACGGGTGCAAAACAGTTGCACACGCGGAATACTCAGGTTAAACTTGACGAGCCTAGCATATACAGATATGGCCTCGGAACACGGAGACCGAAAGGTCGAGCGTGAATCATATAGTAGATATGATCAACATATTGATGTTCACCGTTGAAACTACTCCATCTCACGTGATGATCGGACATGGTGTAGTTGATATGGATCACGTAATCACTTAGAGGATTAGAGGGATGTCTATCTAAGTGGGAGTTCTTAAGTAATATGATTAATTGAACTTTAATTTATCATGAACTTAGTCCTGGTAGTATTTTGCAAATTATGTTGTAGATCAATAGCTTGCGTTGTTGCTTTCATATGTTTATTTTGATATGTTCCTAGAGAAAATTGTGTTGAAAGATGTTAGTAGCAATGATGCGGATTGGATCCGTGATCTGAGGTTTATCCTCATTGCTGCATAGAAGAATTATGTCCTTAATGCACCGCTAGGTGACAGACCTATTGCAGGAGCAGATGCAGACGTTATGAACGTTTGCCTAGCTCAATATGATGACTACTTGATAGTTTAGTGCACCATGTTTAGCGGCTTAGAATCGGGACTTCAAAGACGTTTTGAACGTCATGGACCATATGAGATGTTCCAGGAATTGAAGTTAATATTTCAAGCAAATACCCGAGTTGAGAGACATAAAGTCTCCAACAAGTTCTATGGCTAAAAGATGGAGGAGAATAGCTCAATTAGTGAGCATGTGCTCAGATTGTCTGGGTACTTCAATCGCTTGAATCAAGTGGGAGTTAATCCTCCAGATAAGATAGTGATTGATAGAATTCTCTAGTCACCATCACTAAGTTACTAGAACTTCATGATGAACTATAGTATGCAAGGGATGATGAAAACGATTCCCGAGCTCTTCGTGATGTTGAAATCAACAAAGGTAGAAATCAAGAAAGAGCATCAAGTGTTGATGATTGACAAGACCACTAGTTTCAAGAAAAGGGCAAAGGGAAAGAAATGGAAACTTCAAGTAGAATGGCAAACAAGTTGTCACTCCCGTGAAGAAGACCAAAGCTGGACCAAAGCCTGAAACTGAGTACTTACACTGCAAAGGAAATGGTCACTGGAAGTGGAACTACTCTAAATATTTGGCGGATAAGAAGGATGGCAAAGTAAACAAGGGTATATTTGATATACAGGTGTTTGATGTGTACCTTACTAGTGTTTATAGTAACACCTGAGTATTTGATACTTGTTCAGTTGCTAAGATTAGTAACTCGAAACAGGAGTTACAGAATAAACAGAGACTAGTTGAAGGGGAAGTGACGATGAGTGTTGGAAGTAGTTCCAAGATTGATATGATCATCATCGCACACTCCCTATACTTTCGGGATTAGTGTTAAACCTAAATAAATGTTATTTGGCGTTTGCGTTGAGCATGAATATGATTTGATCATGTTTATTGCAATACGGTTATTCATTTAAAATCAGAGAATAATTGTTGTTCTGTTTAAATGAAAAAAACCTTTGATGGTCATACACCCAATGAAAATAGTTTGTTGGATCTCGATCGTAGTGATACACATATTCATAATATTGATGCCAAAAGATGCAAAGTTGATAATGATAAGTGCAACTTATTTGTGGCACTGCCGTTTGGGTCATATCGGTGTAAAGCGCATGAAGAAACTCCATAAAGATGGAGTTTTGGAATCACTTGGTTATGAATCATTTGATGCTTGCGAACCGTGCCTTTTGGACAAGATGACTAAAACTCCGTTCTCCGGAACAATGGAACAAGCTACTGACTTATTGGAAATAATACATACCGATGTATGCGATCCAATGAGTGTTGATGCTCGTGGCAAGTATCATTATTTTCTGACCTTCAAAAAATGATTTGAGCAGATATGGGTATATCTACTTGATGAAACATAAGTATGAAATAGTTGAAAGGTTCAAAGAATTTCAGAGTGAAGTGGAAAATCATCGTAACAAGAAAATAAAGTTTCTGCGATCTGATCGTGGAGATGAATATTTGAGTTATGAGTTTGGTCTTCAATTAAAACAATGTGGAATAGTTTCACAAACTCACGCCACATGGAACACCACAATGTAATGGTGTGTCCGAAAGTCGTAATCGTACTTTACTAGATATGGTGCGATCTATGATATCTCTTATCAGTTTACCACTATCATTTTGGGGTTATGCATTAGAGACAGCTGCATTCACGTTTAATAGGGCACCATCTAAATCCGTTGAGACGACACCGTATGAACTATGGTTTAGCAGTAAACCTAAGCTGTCATTTCTTAAAGTTTCGAGTTGCGATGCTTATATGAAAAAGGTTTTCAACTTGATAAGCTCGAACCCAAATCGGAGAAGTGCGTCTTCATAGAATACCCAAAGGAAACTGTTGGGTACACCTTCTATCACAGATCCGAAGGCAAAACATTCGTTGCCAAGAATAAATCCTTTCTAGAGAAGAAGTTTCTCTCGAAAGAAGTGAGTGGGAGGAAAGTAGAACTTGATGAGGTAACTGTATCTACTCCCTTATTGGAAATTAGTTCATCACAGGAATCTGTTCCTGTGACTACTACACCAATTAGTGAGGAAGTTAATGATGATGATCATGAAACTTCACATTAAGTTACTACAGAACCTCGTAGGTCTTACAGAGTAAGATCCGCACCAAAGTGGTACGGTAATCCTGTTCTGGAAGTTATGTTACTAGACCATGACGAACCTACGAACTATGAAGAAGCGATGGTGAGCCCAGATTCCGCAAAATGGCTTGAGGCCATGAGATCTAAGATAAGATCCATGTATGAAAACAAAGTATGGACTTTGATTGACTTGCCCAATGATCGGCGAGACATTGAGATTAAATGGATCTTCAAGAGGAAGACGGACGCTGATAGTGTTACTATCTACGAAGCTAGAATTGTCGCAAAAGGTTTTCGACAAGTTCAAGATGTTGACTACGATGAGAGTTTTTCACTCGTATCTATGCTTAAGTCTGTCTGAATCATGTTAGCAATTGCCGCATTTTATGAAATCTGGCAAATGGATAAACAAAACTGCATTCCTTAATGGTTTTCTTAAAGAAGAGTTGTATATGATGCAACCAGAAGGTTTTGTCAATCCTAAAGGTGCTAACAAATTGTGCAAGCTCAAGCGATCCATCTATGGACTGGTGCAAGCATCTCGGAGTTGGAATATATGCTTTGATGAGTTGATCAAAGCATATGGTTTTATACAGACTTTTGAAGAAGCCTGTATTTACAAGAAAGTGAGTGGGAGCTCTGTAGCATTTCTAATATTATATGTGGATGACATATTGTTAATTGGAAATGATATGGAAATTCTGGATAGCATGAAAGGATACTTGAATAATAGTTTTTCAAAGCAAGACCTCGGTGAAGCTGCTTACACATTGAGGATCAAGATCTATATAGATAGATCAAGACGCTTGATAAGATTTTTCAATGAGTACATACCTTGATAAATTTTTGAAATAGTTCAAAATGGAACAGTCAAAGAAGGAGTTCTTGCCTGTGTTACAAGGTGTGAAGTTGAGTAAGACTCAAGACCCGACCATTGCAGAAAATAGAAATGGAATGAAAAGTCATTCCCTATGCCTCAGTCATAGGTTCTATAAAGTATGCTATGCTGTGAACCAGACCTATTGTATACCTTGCTCTGTGTTTGGCAAAGGAATACAATTTTGATCTAATAAGTAGATCACTGGACATGGGTCAAGAATATCCTTAGTGATGACTAAGGAGATGTTTCTCGATTATGGAGGTGATAAAAGAGCCCGTCGTAAAAGTTACAACGATGCAAGCTTTGACACCAATCTAGATGACTCTAAGTCTCAATCTAGATACATATTGTAAGTGGGAGCAATTAGCTAGAGTAGCTCCGTGCAGAGCATTGTGGACATAGAATATTTGCGAAATACATACGGCTCTGAATATGACAGACCCATTGACTAAGCTTCTCTCACGAGCAAAACATGATCATACCTTAGTACTCTTTTGGGTGTTAATCACATAGCGATGTGAACTAGATTATTGACTCTAGTAAACCCTTTGGGTGTTGATCACATGATGATGTGAACTATGGGTATTAATCACATGCAGATGTGAATATTGGTGTTAAATCACATAGCGATGTGAACTAGATTATTGACTCTAGTGCAAGTGGGAGACTGAAGGAAATATGCCCTAGAGGCAATAATAAAGTTATTATTTATTTCCTTATTTCATGATAAATGTTTATTATTCATGCTAGAATTGTATTAACCGGAAACATGATACATGTGTGAATACATAGACAAACATATAGTCACTAGTATGCCTCTACTTGACTAGCTCATTAATCAAAGATGGTTATGTTTCCTAACCATAGACATGTGTTGTCATTTGATTAATGGGATCACATCATTAGGAGAATGATGTGATTGACATGACCCATTCCGTTAGCCTAGCACTTGATCGTTTAGTATATTGCTATTGCTTTCTTCATGACTTATACATGTTCCTATAACTATGAGATTATGCAACTCCCGTTTACCGGAGGAACACTTTGGGTGCTACCAAACGTCACAACGTAACTGGGTGATTATAAAGGAGTACTACAGGTGTCTCCGAAGGTACATGTTGGGTTGGCGTATTTCGAGATTAGGTTTTGTCACTCCGATTGTCGGAGAGGTATCTCTGGGCCCTCTCGGTAATGCACATCACTATAAGCCTTGCAAGCAATGTAGCTAATGAGTTAGTTACGGAATGATGTATTACGTAACGAGTAAAGAGACTTGCCGGTAACGAGATTGAACTAGGTATTGAATACCGACGATCAAATCTCGGGCAAGTAACATACCGATGACAAAGGGAACAACGTATGTTGTTATGCGGTTTGACCGATAAAGATCTTCGTAGAATATGTGGGAGCCAATATGGGCATCCAGGTCCCACTGTTGGTTATTGACCGGAAACAAGTTCTAGGTCATGACTACATAGTTCTCGAACCCGTAGGGTCCGCACGCTTAACGTTTCATTGACGATATAGTATTATATGAGTTATGTATGTTGGTAACCGAATGTTGTTCGGAGTCATGGATGAGATCATGGACATGACGAGGAACTCCGGAATGGTCCGGAGATAAAGTTTGATATATGGGATAATAGTGTTTGATATCCGGAAGAGTTCCGGAATTCACCGGAAGGGGTTCCGGATGTTTCCCGAAATGTTTGGGAATGAGAACACGTTATTTGGGCCAAAGGGGAAAGCCCATAAGGTTTTTGGAAAGCGCAAAAGGAAGTTTTGTGGAGTCCAGGGGCCAGACGCCAGGGTCCCTGGCGTCTGGGTCCAGACGCCGGGAACCCTGGCGTCTGGCCCTGGAGTCCGAGAAGGACTCTTGCCTTTCGGGTGAAACCGACTTTGTGGAGGCTTTTACTCCAAGTTTCGACCCCAAGGCTGAACATATAAATAGAGGGGCAGGGCTAGCACCAAAGACACATCAATAAACACCAAGCCGTGTGCCGGCAACCCCGTCCCCTCTAGTTTATCCTCCGTCATAGTTTCCGTAGTGCTTAGGCGAAGCCATGCGGAGTTTGTTCTTCACCAACACCGTCACCACGCCGTCGTGCTGCCGGAACTCATTTACTACTTCGCCCGTCTTGCTGGATCGAGAAGGCGAGGACGTCATCGAGCTGAACGTGTGCAGAACTTGGAGGTGCCGTGCGTTCGGTACTTGGATCGGTCGGATCGTGAAGACGTACGACTACATCAACCGCGTTGAGAAACGCTTTCGCTTAGCGATCTTCAAGGGTATGAAGATACACTCCTCCTCTCGTTGCTATGCATCACCATGATCCTGTGTGTGCGTAGGAATTTTTTTGAAATTACTACGTTCCTCAACAAGATCAACATGAGTAGCAAAAGATTCAGAAAAATAAGCTACTATCTCAGAGTCAAGCCCATATTTAGTGCTAAACTTTTGAAAAGCATCGGTATTCATAAAAGATATAACACAATCAAACTTAGGTTCAATACCTGACTCTTTACCTTCGTCGAGTTCCCAATCTTCAGAGTTGCGTTTAATTCTTTCTAAAAGATCCCACCGGAATTCAGTAGTCTTCTTCATAAAAGAACCAATACAAGAAGTATCGAGCATGGATTGATCATTACGCGAAAGTCGAGCATAAAAATTCTGAATAATAATTTCTCTTGAGAGTTCATGATTGGGGCATGAATATAACATTGACTTAAGCCTCCCCAAGCTAGAGTGATACTTTCTCCTTCACGTGGCCAAGAATTATATATATAATTCCGTCACGATGAACTAGATGCATATGATACTTTTTTTTGATGAAATTCCAATTTCAACCGATTTCAGATCCAAGATCCAATATCATGGCATAGCCTATACCATGTCAATGCTTTTCCCTTCAAAGATAAAGGGAAAACCTTCTTCTTAGCTTCATCTCCAGGCAAACCTGCAAGCTTAAACAATCCACAAATTTCATCCACATATATCAAGTGCATATCAGGATGTTCGGTTTCATCTCCTGCATAAGGATTAGCTAGCAGTTGCTCTACCATACCCGAAGGAATTTCATATTCAATATTTTCAGTAGGTGCAGTAGGTTGAGGGGAAACTAACTATGGTTCCGGTCGAGGTGAAGGTACCCCGAACAAACCCCTCAAAGGATTGTTTTCCATATAGCAAGTGACAATAAATTTCAGCATGTAGTAATAATGTTTCCTTACCAATTTCCACTTACCAAGAGTGCTTCACTCCCCGTCAATGGCGCCAGAAATAGCCTTGATGACCCACAAGTATATGGGGTCAACTTTAGCCTTTTCGATAACTAAGAGTGTCAAACCCAACGAGGAGCAGAAGGAAATGACAAGTGGTTTTCAGCAAGGTAATGTCTGCAAGTGCTAAAATTGTAAGTAGCGGAGTAGTTTGATAACAAGATAATTTGTAACGAGCAAGTAATTATAGTAGTAAAAAAAGTGCAGCAAGGTAGACCAATCCTTTTGAGGCAAAGGATAGGCCAAAATGGTCTCTTATGATAAGCAAATTGTTATTGAGGGTACACGGGAATTTCATCTAGCCACTTTCATCATGTTGGCTTAATTCGTGTTCACTACTTTGATAATTTGATATGTGGGTGGACCGGTGCTTAGGTGATGTTATTACTTGAACAAACCTCCTACTTATGATTAACCCTCTCGCAAGCATCCGCAACTACGAGAAAAGTATTAAGAATAAATTCTAACCATAGCATTAAACTTTTGGATCCAATCGGTCCCTTACGGAATAGCGCATAAACTGGGGTTTAAGCTTATGTCACTCTCGCAACCCATCATATAATAACTAGTCCACAATGCATCCCTTAGGCCCAAATATGGTGAAGTGTCATGTAGTCGATGTTCACATGACACCACTAAGGGAATCACAACATACATATAATCCAAATATCGAACACATATCAAGTTCACATGATTACTGAAGGAAATATGCCCTAGAGGCAATAATAAAGTTATTATTTATTTCCTTAATTCATGATAAATGTTTATTATTCATGCTAGAATTGTATTAACCGGAAACTTAGTACATGTGTGAATACATAGACAAAACCTATAGTCCCTAGTATGCCTCTACTTGACTAGCTCATTAATCAAAGATGGTTATGTTTCCTAACCATAGACATGTGTTGTCATTTGATGAATGAGATCACATCATTAGGAGAATGATGTGATGGACATGACCCATCCGTTAGCTTAGCATTATGATCGTGTTAGTTTCATTGCTACTGCTTTCTTCATGACTTATACAAGTTCCTCAGACTATGAGATTATGCAACTCCTGAATACCAAAGGAACACTTTGTGTGCTACCAAACATCACAACGTAAAAGGGTGATTATAAAGGTGCTCTACAGGTGTCTCCGAAGGTGTTTGTTGGGTTGGCATAGATCGAGATTAGGATTTGTCACTCCATGTTTCAGAGAGGTATCTCTGGGCCCTCTTGGTAATACTCACCACTATAAGCCTTGCAAGCATTGCAACTAATGAGTTAGTTGCGGGATGAAGTATTACGGAACAGGTAAAGAAACTTGCCAGTAACGAGATTGAACTAGGTATTGAGATACTGACGATCGAATCTCAGGCAAGTAACATACCGATTGAAAGGATCGATATAGTTGACTAGAGGGGGGGGGGTGAATAGGCAACTAACAATTTTTAGCTTTTCTTTACCAAATTAAACTTTGCATCAAAGTAGGTTGTCTAGATATGGAACTAGGTGAGCAACCTATATGATGCAACTACAATAAGCACACAAGCAAGCAAAGGATATAACACAATATAACTTGCACAAGTAAAGGTAAGAGATAACCAAGAGTGGAATTGATGAAGACGAGGATGTGTTACCAAAGTTCCTTCCCTTTGAAGGGAAGTACGTCTCCGTTGGAGCGGTGTGGAGGCACAATGCTCCCCAAGAAGCCACTAGGGCCACCGTATTCTTCTCACGCCCTCACACAATGCGAGATGTCGTGATTCTACTATTGGTGCCCTTGGAGGCGGCGACCGAACCTTTACACACAAGGTTGGGGAAATCTCCACAACTAAATTGCAGGCTCCCAACGACACCACGAAGCTTCACCACAATGGACTATGGCTCCGCGGTGACCTCAACCGTCTAGGGTGCTCAAACACCCAAGAGTAATAAGATCTGCAAGGGATTAGTGGGGGGAATCAAATTTCTCTTGGTGGAAGTGTAGATCGAGGCCTTCTCAACCAATCCCTAGAGAATCAACAAGTTTGATTGGCTAGGGAGAGAGATCGGGCGAAAATGGAGCTTAGAGCATCAATGGAGCTTGGGGATGGAAGAGGTAGTCAACTCGGAGAAGAAGACACCCCTTTTATAGTGGAAGAACAAATCCAATCGTTATCCACCAACTCAGCTTGCGACACGCGGTACTACCGCACGGGCCTACGGTACTACCACGGTGGACCGCGATACTACCACTGGCACGGCAGGGGACAGGACTAGACCGGATGTGCTAAGACAGGGAGCGGTAGAACCGCTGGTGCGGTACTACCGCGCCCCCTTGCGGTACTATCACAAGGCAGGGATAGTCAAGGCTGAGAAGGCACGGACATAAAAAATTACATCTATGACTACTTCCACTGAGTTTAGGTCTATGCAAAAATCTGAACAATACTACTGCAAGCCCGGCGCGGTACTACCTTGTAGGGCGCGGATGTAAAAAATTACATCCGCCCCTACTTCGGTCATGCTGCTGTGCTTGGCCAGAGCTCACGGTACTACCGCGTTGGGCGCGGATGTAAAAAATTACATCCGCCCCTACTACCGCTCGGGCAGTAGCGCCTGTCCTGAAGCCACGGTACTACCGCTCCCAAGGAATAGTACTACCGTGAGCACTCACGGTTCTACCATGCTGGATGCCGGTACTATCGCAAGGGCATGCGGCAATACCGCTCTGCGGAGCAGTACTACCGCCTGCCTCAGTACAACAACATTAGGAATCCATTTTGCCAAGACATGGAAAGACGGAGGATGCTACAAAGAGCCAAAGGAAAGGTGGTGCAAAAGGAACATACGTGTACGTGAGATTACACCCAAACCTTTCCAACACAGACCCCTCTTAATAGTACGGCTTTCCTATGACTCACATCCACCGAAAAGAAACATAGAGAAACGTCGTCTTCAATTGTCTTCGAGGGGCACCAAATCGTCTTGTGTTTAGACATGATATATCTGAAATGCTCAATGCACACGATTAGTCTGCAAAAGCATTGTCATCAATCACCAAAACTACTAAGGGATAAATATGCCCTTACAGTCTCCCCCTTTTGGTGGATTGATGACAATACGAGATTTGCACATAGGGATATAAAATGAAGCAACAGCAAACCCACCATCTATAAAATATAGACGGGCTCTCCCTAGATGTGTGCACTCTAGAGAAGTGCTTTGGACTGCACGGCACACATACTAGGATCAACACTCCCCTATATTTTATAGGCAAGGCATCTCTTGCAACAATATAAATAACACTAAGCAAGTAGGCAAGATGAAGAATATGATCATAAAGAGAAGGGCACAGGATAGCATAGGCTCATGAACTACTAAGTAATGAAGACAACAAGATACGCTAGAGTGCATATGTCTTACACCGTATGATAGATAACTTGGTCTTACGAGCACAAACCAAACCAAAGCAAACGAGGTTCAACAGACCAAAAGCAAATCGACAAAGCAAAACACATGACCAAAGATGCGCAAATCCTACACTCTCTCCCCATTTGGCATCGAGACACCAAAAAGGCAGAGATGACACCTACGACACAGGTGGTAGCTCAGGCTGAAATCGAATCCTTGTCGGTCTTGGCAGCGGGAATAGGCTCCTCCTCTGACTCCGTCCACTGATACCCCTGCTTGGCTATCAAGTCAGCCTCCGGAGTGATGATTTCCTCTGAGCCACTGGTCACATTCTCACCAAAGGTCCTCAATATCTTCTTATCATGCTGGCGACTCTTCTTGGAGGCAACATGGGCCCTGTACTACCACTGGGTCTGCATGCAGAACAGAGCCTTCATCTTCTTCTTCACCTTCTTAGCCCAAGAGGGTTCAGTAGAGGGAGGAGTGTATCCATCAGAGCTGTCCTCATCCGCTTCCTCCTCCTCGATCTCATCCTCATCTACATCCATCTTGGCAGCCTCGGCCTCAACACTGGTGGTGATGTTAGCCCATTGGCTCTTGATGCGGAGCTTGATGGGCTCATGGCAAATCTAGCTGGGGGCAACAAACTCATCATCGGGATAGAGCTTCTCCTAAGTCTTGGTGATCAAAAGAAACAGGTAAGGCCCATTGATGGGGACCTTACAGTTGAACACCGCAAACTGAAGCTCGCACCACATGATATGTGAGACATCAAGTGGTTGTGTCTGAGCCTGACACGGCTCCTCACAAAGGAGCATCATCCACAAGATAGGCATGCACCTTGTCCTTGTCACCGATGCGCGGGAAGAGGGAGTTGCGGAATATCTGATGCATGATGTCAAGGAAGGAGTTCAGCACCCACACCTTCTTCTTACTAGGAAGCGTCTTCTCAACAAAGAAGGGCTGAAGCTTGTTCTTGTTGGCTGACTTAGGGTTGGCATGAGGGCGAACATCAACGGGCGTGTCGAGCCCCTCATCAGGAACCTGGAGCAAATCCATGAAGTCCTTCCACTTAGCAGTCATCTGTTGACCATTGGTCATCCATGTCAGGGTCCTTGGCTCATCAGAATGGAAGTGGACCAAAGCAAAGAACCGAGCCACAATCTCTGGGTCAAAGTCCAGGTGAAAGGTAAGCATGTGCTCAATACCAAATTGCTCCACCAGATCCAAGGCCTCACCATAATAGTCACGGTGCTTATCCTGCCTCATGTGATTCATGTCAATCCAGTGCATGTCCACGTAGATGTTCTGCTTGGCCTTGATCACATCCAGATAGATAAGGTTCTGCTACTTGGTCCAGAATAGATCATTCCCTTTGAAGTTGGAACGGGGATTCACATAGGGGTTCATCTTCCTTCGAACGATAAACTCAGCTAGTGGTATCTCATCCATGCCCATGGTGGGCTCCTTGAGCTTGGTGGCGATGTGCTTGGTTCTGGGTTGGGAGGCATTGGAGCCCTCTCGACCTTCATCTTGGTTGCGTAGGCGCTTCGAGCCCATGTCATGACTGGGATTCGAGCGACAAACGTTGGAACCGGAGCCACCACCTATGACACACAACAAAAAAACGCAAGAAAAGCGAGAAGGATCAATGCAAAGACCAGGGCCCAAGACAAAAGAAACAAGCAAGTACGAGACTTGGAAGGACAAAACAGCAAAATTTGCAAATCTACGGTAGTACCGGACCGGCGCACGAATGTAAAAAATTACATCCGCTCCAGCCGCGGTAGTACTATGCCGGGGTGGCACGGTAGTACCGCGCCTGGAGCGGAAGTAATTTTTTTTACTTCCGTGCCCCGAGCGGTAGTACCGCTCCAAGGGAGCGGTAGTACCGCGCGAGGCAGATCATGGGCAAGGATGTGGTAGTACCGCTCCAGGAGGAGCGGTAGTACCGCACGAATACAAACGCCACAGAAACAACGGATCTGAATCTAGGAACAATCGCAAAACTAGATCGGTACTACTGTTGATCAAACTAAGCTGTTGTGTCATTCCAAATAGCATGCTTACTGCACTACCACTCTCATACAATTCCCTCTTGCACAGATTTATCCAAAAATCACATGAACTACACATGCATCTCCCCAAGACCTATAAGCACAAGAACGGAACAAAAAGAGAAGGACTTGGGGAAATACTGGGGTTCATGGCAAGTGGACGAGGTGGGGAACAATCCCACCGAATGGAATGCGAGGAGAGAGGCCGAAGACGGAGATCCGGTGAGGTCCGCTGGCGCTGTTCTTGGGCAGGAGAGAGAGAGACGGGGTGGGGAAAAGAGATGAATGGGCATGGGGGAGTTGGAACTCCCCCTGCCTCGCTCTTAACCCCTACCCAGTCGCGACGGCGCGGTAGTACCGCGGGTCATCGCGGTAGTACCGTCCGGGCGGAAGTACCGCTCGCTGGGCGGTAGTACCGCTCTTCCAGCGGCAGTAAAAAATTACTGCCGTGATGGAAGCGGTAGTACCGTGTGCCTAGGATGCAACTATGCACGCACAGAGCAATCCATTCATGCGGTAGTACCGTGGCTTGCCATGGTACTACCGTACTGAAAGGATCGATATAGTTGACTAGAGGGGGGGGTGAATAGGCAACTAACACTTTTTAAACTTTTCTTTACCAAATTAAACTTTGCATCAAAGTAGGTTGTCTAGATATGCAACTAGGTGAGCAACCTATATGATGCAACAACAACTAGCACACAAGCAAGCAAGGGATACAACACAAATAAGCTTGCACAAGTAAAGGCACGAGGTAACAAAGAGTGGAGCCGGTGGAGACAAGGATATGTTACCGAAGTTCCTTCCTTTTGAGGGGAAGTACGTCTTCGTTAGAGCGGTGTGGAGGCACAATGCTCCCCAAGAAGCCACTAGGGCCACCGTAATCTCCTCACGCCCTTACACAATGCGAGATGTCGTGATTCCACTATTGGTGCCCTTGAAGGCGGCGACCGAACCTTTACAAACAAGGTTGGGGAAATCTCCACAACTTAATTGGAGGCTCCCAACGACACCACGAAGCTTCACCACAATGGAATATGGCTTCGCGGTGACCTCAACCGTCTAGGGTGCTCAAACACCCAAGAGTAACAAGATACGCTAGGGATTAGTGGGGGGAATCAAATTTCTCTTGGTAGAAGTGTAGATCTGGGCCTTCTCAACCACTCCCAAGCAAATCAACAAGTTTAATTGGATAGAGAGAGAGATCAGGCGAAAATGGAGCTTGGAGCAACAATGGAGCTTTTGGGGGAAGAGGTAAGTCAACTTTGGGGAAGAAGACCCCTTTATATAGTGGGGGAAACAATCCAACCGTTACCCCCCAAGCAGCCCTGCAGAGAGCGGTACTACCGCTTGGGTGGGCAATACTACCACTGAGCCAGAGGTACTACCATGCCACCTAGTGGTACTGCCATGCACAAGAGGGGAGCAAGGTCCTGGACCCAGAGCGGTACTACCGCGGTGGTAAGGGCGGTACTACCGCCACTACTGCCGCAACTAGTGCCGCAGAACCCGGCATGAGAAAACGAGGGCTCGAGTCGAGGCGGTAGTGGCCCGGAGCCTCAGCGGTACTACGACAGAATCCACTAAGCGGTACTACCGCTTGCTGTCTTTGGCAGTACTACCGCTGTGGCCCGCGGTACTACCGCTGGGGCCAGACAGAGAGAGTAGAGAGGGGAATGAGAGCTCCATTGAAGTGGAAAGGAACAACGGGTGCCATAAGAATGTGTACATGTTGATTCCACCCTAGCCTTACCAAAGCAGATCCCCTCTTGATAATACGGTGACTCCTACGCAACTAGTCCACCAACAAAGAAACGAAGGAGCTGCACCGTCTTGAATAAAGCACCGAGGGGAGGGAATCGTCTCGTGCCAAAGGATGAATCTCTGAAATTCTCAACGCACACGATTAGTCCGCAAAAGCATTGTCATCAATCACCAAAACACCTTGGGGATAAATATGCCCTTACAATCTCCCCCTTTTTGGTGGATTGATGACAATACGGGATTTGCACAAATGGGAAGAGACAAAGGACATGCGCAAACCCACAACTCACAAATCTAGATGGGCTCCCTCTAGATGTGTGCTATCTAGATAGGTGCTTTGGACTGCACGGCACACATACTAGGATCAACGACCCCTACATTTTGGAGACCAACAACCTAAGCAAGATATATGAGAGCAAAGTATATGTAACAAGATAAGCATGCATCTCATAAGAAAGACATAGATAAAGATAATAAGGATAAGGTAGCATATGTCTCACACCATATGTCTGGAACTTAGGTCTCACTGGCACAAAACCAAGCAAAGCAAACGGCGAGAAAACACACCACAAAGAAAACACACTCGCAAAGCAGACAATGACACAAATCCCTAAACTCGCTCCCCCTTTGGCATCGAGACACCAAAAAGAGAGGGAGTGTTGTTACGGCTCCAGGTGATAGTACGCGAGGGTCTCGAACATCATATCCCAGCAGGATCGTCTGCACTGCCGTCGTCGGTCAGGAACTGCTCGGCATCAGAATCTGTCCACGGGTAGTGCTGCTGAATCCACTCCTCCTCCTCAGTAAGCTGGTCCTCGGATCCACTGTAAACGGTGGCACCCAACTGACGCATGAGATCCTTGTGACGACCCCTGGCCTTCTTCTCAGCCACATGAGTCATGTACTGACCGTGAGCCTCCATGCAGAACAACTTCTTCACCTTGAGCTTGAGCTTCTGTGCCCAAGAGGGCTCTGCCCCAGAAGGCTCATAGTCATCATCATCATCAGTATCAGCCTCCTCTTCGGTCTCCATGGCGGCAGCAGAAGATGTAGCCCCAGATCTAGGGACCTGGGTGCCCCAGTTATCCTTCTTCCTCAGACGCTTGATCTCATGAGACACCAACTCTCCAGTCTCTAGCATAACCTTGGGATAGACCTTATCCCAGGCCTTGTCAATGAGCAGCATGATGAAAGGACCATAGATCGGGCACTTGCGCTCAAAGATAGCAGATAGGAGCTCAGACCACATAACAAGAGAAATGTCCAAGGACTCGCCAGTGTTAGCCTCCTTCTCATGTTGGCAGAAGAGAAGCATGTCCACAAGAAAGGAGTGAACCATATCCAGATTTCCGATACAAGGGAAGAGAGTCTCCCGGAAGACACGGTGAAGAATGTCCAGAAAGGCAGGCAGCTCATATATTACCTTCTTAGTGTCAGGGTTGATCTTCTGAGTGCAGTAGGGCCAGAGAGCTTGCTTGTGAGTGGAGGTAGTCTTACTGTGAGGGCGAAAGCCGACAGGAGTCTCAAGCCCGTGATATTCCACTCCAAGTAACTCCATGAATGCCTTCCACTTGACAGAAAGTAACTTGCCATTGGTCATCCAAGTCAGAGTCCTATCCTCATCAGTCCCTAGATGGACCGTGGCATAGAATTGGGCCACAATATCAGCATCATAGTCTTTGTTGAACTGCATGATACTGAGAATGTTCAGCTGAGTGCACATCTAAAAAGCTTCACCAAAGTACTCAGGATCCTTCTCCATATAGTCCGTGTCAATGGAGCGAACATCCACATAGAGGTTCTTCTTGGCCTTGAGCACATCAAAGAAAATGGCAAACTGAAAGCGGTTCCAGAACGGACGGTTGACCAAAGTGGGATCTTGGTCTTCCACATAGGGGTTGCGGCGATGCCTTGCCCAGAACTCCTTGGCATTCATTTGAGGCACAGTTTTGCCCTTTGGCTTTGGCTTGACGGCAAATTTCTTCGGGTGCTGAGGTGGAGGTGGAGCACTAGTGGAACCTCCTGCTGACTCAGATGTGCGGTAGCGCTTTGACGTGGCACGGCCGGGGTTGACCTGGCGAGCTTGATGCTCAGGATGTTCATCACCTGGAACCAAACACAAGAGAATGCAAAACAACTACAAAGAACGAGCATAAGCCACCAAACTCAACAAAAAGGATCACAGAATGGTAGGAGCATGATGGAACTTGGTAGGCAGCGGTAGTACCGCGACCTGGAGGCGGCAGTACCGCTCCAAGCGGTAGTACCGCTCCAGTGAGAGCGGTAGTACCGCTCGAGGCAAGGAAACAGTAGTTTCCTACTGCCGCAGTCAGATCCGACACTACCGTCCTACCAAATTCAAAAATACTCCTACCAATCACTAATCCAAACCGTCTAGTTGCCTTCTCCATCCTACTCAAGCCTAGATTTAGCCAAAAATCTAGAGATGCAACCACTATTGCCCCTAAGACGCTAGATTTGAAATCTAGACAAGAAGAGAGAGGGAACGGGGGCAATACCGGCATCCATGGCAAGAGGACGAGGTGGGGATCGACTCCACCGAAGGGAATGGAGAGGGACGCCCCGGAGAAGAAGATCTGCCGGAGCCCTCCCACGACGAACAATTGCTGGAGATACGAAGAGGAGCGAGGGGGCAAAGCGAATGGGTATGGGGAGAAGAAACCTCCCATGCCCCGACATAATCCCCTAACCCCGCCCCGCAGCGGTAGTACCACGCACCACCAGCGGTAGTACCGCCCAGCAACTCATGGCCACTAGACAGCACGGCTAAGCTAAAAAATAAACAGAAAAACAACAGCAAGAAGTGGAGGAAGGATTAACTCGGCAGCGAACACACTAGCAAGGGGCCAAGACACACCTCTTCAAGAGAGGGCGGTGGCCGAGGCCACCTATGTTTGAGTCAAGAGGTATGGCGCCATGAAGATTTTAACCTTGGGCCCATGACCAAAACTCGTCCTTGAAGCACAAGTACCATTGAGGATGGTTAAAGTGAAAGACTTGCTCAATTTATGCATAATGGGGGAGGGAGAGTTCATTGAGAGAACAACACTCCCCTTATGTCCATGCTTACACCTACACTAGACAACATGTTGAATGAGGTGGGATGTGCATGGGTTCAATAAACATTGCTCGAATCAATGATATTTAGCTCATGCCTTAACTCGCGAAATCTTGCTTCATCCAAGGGCTTCGTGAAAATATCTGCAAGGTTATCATTAGTGTTGACATACTTGAGCTCGATCTCCCCTCGCCTAATGTGATCCCGGATGAAGTGATACCGAATCTCAATATGCTTCGTCTTGAAATGCTGCACCGGGTTGAGAGAAATCTTGATGGCACTTTCATTATCACACCAAAGAGGCACTTTGTCACAAATGACACCGTATTCCTTTAAAGTTTGCCTCATCCATAAGAGTTGTGCACAACAACTACCGGCCGCCACATATTCCGCTTCGGTGGACGAGAGAGACACACAACTTTGCTTCTTGGAAGACCAACTCACCAAAGAGCAACCAAGAAATTGGCACCCTCCGGAAGTGGACTTCCTATCCACTTTGTCTCCCGCCCAATCGGAATCCGTAAATCCTTCAAGCTTGAAGTTTGCTCCTCTTGGGTACCATAAGCCAAAGTTTGGGGTATGAGCCAAATATCGAAAGATTCGCTTGACCGCCACATAGTGGCTTTCCTTTGGTGCGGCTTGAAACGTGCACATATTCCCACACTCAACATGATATCCGGTCTAGATGCACAAAGGTAAAGCAAGGACCCAATCATGGAGCGATATACCTTTTGATCCACCGCTTTACCATTGGGATCAATGTCAAGTTGGCACTTGGTAGGCATTGGAGTAGAAGCCGGCTTGACATCACTTAGCTTGAATCTTTTTAGCATGTCTTGAGTGTATTTGGCTTGGTTGATGAAGGTACCTTCTCTTCTTTGTTTGATATCAAAACCAAGGAAGAACTTCAACTCTCCCATCGAAGACATCTTGAACTTAGAGGTCATGAGAGCGGCAAATTCCTCATTGAAAGCTTTGTTAGGGGAACCAAAGATAATATCATCAACATATAGTTGGCATACAAACAACTCCCCTTTGACCTTCTTAGTAAAAAGAGTGGGATCGATTTGCCCAACCTCAAATCCACGATCTTGTAACAACTCGGTAAGGTGGTCATACCACGCACGTGGGGCTTGTTTAAGGCCATAGAGTGCCTTATCGAGTTGATACACATGATCCGGGAAGTAGGGATCCTCGAACCCGGGGGGTTGCTTGACATAAACCAACTCATTAATAGGACCATTAAGAAAAGCACTTTTCACATCCATTTGTTGTAACTTAAAGTTGTGATGGGAAGCATAAGCAACCAACAAACGAATGGATTGAAGGCGAGCAACATGAGCAAAGGTTTCACCGTAGTCGATACCCTCGACTTGGGAGTAGCCTTGTGCTACCAATCTTGCCTTGTTGCGAATGATGTTCCCATGAGCATCTTGCTTGTTCTTGAAGATCCACTTGGTTCCAATGACGTTATGGTTCCCCGACGGCCGTGGAACCAATCTCCACACCTTGTTGTACTCGAAGTTGTTGAGTTCTTCATGCATGGCATTGAGCCAATCTGAATCTTCGAGCGCCTCATAGACCTTTTGGGGTTCAACACAAGAGACAAACGCGTGATGTTCACAATAGTTTGCTAATTTGTCTACGAGTGCTTACCCCCTTTCTTAGGCTTCCAACCACATTCTCCATGAGATGGCCTTTGGTGGTGAGCTTGGAAGCAATCTTCGCGGCACGATGCTCTAATTCCTCCTCGGATGTGGAAGGAGGAGGATCAACTTGATTATCTTGAGCGTCGTCTTGAGCTTGTTCAAGATCTTGAGCTTGCTCTTGATCTTGAACTTGCTCGAGGGGGAGAACTTGACCTTGGGCATCATTTGGTGGATTTTCACCATCTTGAGGTTGATCTTCCCCTTGGTCTTGTTCACAAGGTTGAGGGCCTTCACTTTGTTCTTCGGAAGCGTGTGGGTCTTGGGTTGGTGATGGCTCCACTTGAGTGGAGCATTGTCCTTCTCCTTCGGCCACAAGGGGTTCCTCAATGGGTAGGATATGACCCACACCCATTCTTCTTATGGCTTGGGGAGGAATTTCATCACCTACATCACAAGTACCACTTTGCTCCACTTGGGAGCCGTTATTTTCGTCAAACTCCACGTTACACGTCTCCTCAATGAGTCCAGTGGACTTGTTGAGGACACGGTAAGCATGAGAGTTTGTAGCATAACCAACAAATATGCCCTCATAAGCTCTAGCCTCAAATTTAGACAAACGAACACCTTTCTTGAGAATGAAACACTTACACCCGAACACCCGGAAGTACTTGAGGTTGGGCTTGTTACCGGTAAGTATTTCATAAGGAGTCTTGTTCAAGCCTTTGCGGAGATAGAGCCGATTGGATGCATGACATGCAGTGTTGATGGCTTCAGCCCAAAAGTTGTATGGAGACTTGAACTCCGCCATCATGGTCCTTGCCGCATCCATCAACGTCCGGTTCTTCCTCTCTGCAACACCATTTTGTTGAGGGCTATATGGAGCAGAATATTGATGCTGGATCCCCTCATCACTAAGAAACTCATCCAAGGTGTAGTTCTTGAACTCGGTGCCGTTGTCACTTCTTATTGTCAAGATCTTTGCATCATGTTGACGTTGAGCTTCATTTGCAAAGTCGATGGCACTTTGTTGAGTCTCACTCTTCCTCTTGAAGAAATATATCCAAGTGTATCTTGAATAATCATCCACAATCACCAAGCAATACTTTCTACCCCCAAGACTATCAAAGGATGGAGGCCCAAAGAGGTCCATGTGAAGGATCTCCAAGGGTCTCTTCGAGTAGATGATAGTCGTGGGAGGGTGAGACTTCTCATGGAGCTTTCCTTCAATACAAGCACTGCAAGCACGATCTTTGGCAAAACTAACATTTGTTAGTCCACAGACATGGTCCCCCTTGAGAAGACTTTGCAAAGATCTCATATTGACATGGGCTAACCGGCGATGCCAAAGCCAACCCACATCAACTTTAGCCATTAGGCATGTTGCGGTCTTAGTGGGTCGCTCCGAAAAGTTAATCACATAGAGACCGTTCTCGACATGCCCAACAAAGGCTACTTTAAGAGTCTTGCTCCACAAGAGGGCCACGGTATCAACATCAAAGAAAGTGGCAAAGCCCATAAGTGCAAGTTGGCGAACGGAAAGTAAATTGTATGCAAGAGACTCAACAAGCATGACTTTCTCGATCGTAAGATCATGAGAAATGACAACCTTTCCAAGACCCAATACCTTAGAAGATGAGGCATCACCCCACTCGATATTGGTGGGCATAGATGGGATCTTTTGTACGTCCACCACCAAGTCCTTGCTTCCGGTCATATGATTTGTTGCTCCACTATCGAGCAACCATGATCCCCCACCGGAAGCAAACACCTACAAGAGATTAATGCTTGGTTTTAGGTACCCATTTAGTAATGGGTCCTTTGATGTTAGTAACTAGGGTCTTAGGAACCCAAATAGACCATTCAATGTACTCATAAGGAGAACCAACAAATTTAGCATAAACATGCCCATCACTAGCACGGCACAACACATAAGAAGGGTTAAAGTCGCCGGCTTTGTTGGAAGAGATGGCTTTGCCCTTTTTGGCATCACCACTATTCGCATTGTTGTTCTTCTCCTTAGGAGCACCCTCTCCCTCCTTCACAAAAGTTTGCTTAAGAGGGGGAGGTCGTTTGGTCTTGTCATTCTTCTTCTCGTTCTTCTTCTTATCCTTGGACTTGGGTGTGAACCCAACTCCCTCCTTGGCCACACCTTCCTTTTGATTGCTCAAAAGGTCATTTAGGTTCTCCTCACCTTGTATCCATGACACAAGGCCTTTTTCGAGTTGTTCCTTCAACTTGGCATTCTCCTCCACAAGATGCACATGCTCACAACACGGGTTACTAGCATTTGCGTTATCAATTAAGACCATATGAGGAGAAGTGGCTTTCTCCTTGGTTAACTTCACTTGGAGTTGAGCATGAGACTCCTTGAGGCTAACATGACCACCCTTCAAGGCCTTGTGTGCCTTTTCAAGTAAATCAAACTCCTCTTTGAGTCTAGCAAGATCAACCCCAAGTTTAGCCTTCTCGGAGTTTGCCACACGAGATACAACAAGAGCATGATCAAGATCTTTCTTTAATTTAGCATGGTCATCGTTGTGTGACTCCTCAAGAGTCAAACGATGCCCACGCTCTTCCTCAAGAGCATTAGAAAGATCCGATATCTCATCGGCATAGTCACGACTATGCCCTTCCATCTTAGAGATGGTTTCTTCGTGAGCCTCGATCATGTCATTGGCTTCACCAAGTTGTTCCAAGAGAGCAACAAAGTGCTTCTTGGATTTGCCCTTGAGTTTACTCATAAAAGACTCAAATTCATTCATCTCTTCATTAGTCCCCTCACTTTCATCAATGCAATCCGTCAAGGAAGGATTAGTAATGATGGTGGTTTTAATGTTGGGGGTTACCTTGTTGGTGGCTTTAGCCATGAGGCACTTGGCGGTGATGTTCTCGTTGGGTGAATCGAAGAGAGACATCCGGGAGTTGTGGCAATGGCAACGGATGCCATGGCCATTGCTTCATTATCTTCATCATCATCGTCATCCTCACGGTATTCTTCTTGAACCACCAACCCTCGAGTAGGAGTCTTCTTGGTGAAGTTGTTCTTGTTGGGGAAGGACTTGGCTTTGTCTTTTCGGATGAGCTTGCCACCATTGTCTTCCCGCTTCTCGTAAGGACAATCCGCAACGAAATGGCTCACATTGCCACAGTTGTAACAAGTTCTTACTCGTTGCTTGCCCTTGAAGCCACTTGAGTTGTTCTTGTTGAAATTTGGTCTTGAGTTCTTCTTGCTCCAAAATTGCCTTGAAGCAAGAGCCATGTGCTCATGATAATCATATTTTGTATCTTCGGGGTTGCTCTCCTCATCTTCCTCTTCTTCCTCTTCTTCCACAATAACCTTGGCCTTCAAGGCAAGGTTGGGCTTCTTTGCCCTTTGAGACCGGAGCACCGCGTTATCGGCGGTCTTGTCCAAGATGCTCATTGCAACGAACTCATCCAACACTTCACTTGAGGTCATGGAGTGGAAGTCCGGTCTGTGACAAATGACGGAGGACATGGCCTTGTTGTAGGGCATCATGGCCTTGAGGAACTTGCGTTTGATCCAATTGTCATCCGTGTCCTTGCTCCCATGATCTCGGAGTGAGACCGCGAGTTTGGTTACTCTCCGAAAGAGCTCACGAGGTTCTTCATCTTCCTTCATAGCAAACTCATCGGCTTCATCTTGCACCACTTCATAGTTGGAGCGTTGAATGCTTGCGCTTCCCCGATAGAGAGACACAACGCAATGCCACGCGTCTTTGGCCATGGCGTAGGGTCGAAGATAAGGGAGATCTTCGGGGAGAATTGCATCTTGGATGATGAAGAGAGCATTCTCATTGAATTGATTATCCACGGCTTCTCTAGGCGTGAAGTTGCTTGGGTCATGTGGATACAAACCTTCTTCAATGATTCTCCAAAGATTAGTATTCACATGATTTAAATGATGCTTGAAGCGATACACCCAAGAATCAAAATCCTCATTTTTCACAATCTTAGGAGGAGGACCTGCATGATTTAAATGAGTAGAGGGAATCGGTCCTCCATAAGTTGGAGGTTCCACATGGGCAAAGATGCCGGTGCCATTTCTACCACTAGTAGAAGGACCCTTTTCACTATTAGCTCCCCCCTTGTTGGAGGTAGCATCCGTCACCTTGTTAGTGGGATCACCCACTTTCATCGGCGAGGTAGACAGTTTAAGCCCTTCTAGGAATTTAGTAAACATGCTTTCAACCTCGATCGTCATGGAGGTTTTCAATGTGTCCAAAGCCACATTGAATTCCTCAAGAGAGACCGTGGTTCCCCCATCGGCCATAGACGAGATAGGATTCACACCGGAGTGCTCCTGCACACCGTCTGTGGTGTCAACCATACTCTTCGGACGCAAAGTCCTTAATAAAGAGACGAGGCTCTGATACCAATTGAAAGGATCGATATAGTGGACTAGAGGGGGGGTGAATAGGCAACTAACACTTTTTAAACTTTTTCTTTACCAAATTAAACTTTGCATCAAAGTAGGTTGCCTAGATATGCAACTAGGTGAGCAACCTATATGATGCAGCAACAACTAGAACACAAGCAAGCAAGGGATACAACACAAATAAGCTTGCACAAGTAAAGGCACGAGGTAACCAAGAGTGGAGCCAGTGGAGACGAGGATGTATTATCAAAGTTCCTTCCTTTTGAAGGGAAGTACGTCTCCGTTAGAGCGGTGTGGAGGCACAATGCTCCCCAAGAAGCCACTAGGGCCACCGTAATCTCCTCACGCCCTCACACAATGCGAGATGCCGTGATTCCACTATTGGTGCCCTTGAAGGCGGCGACCGAACCTTTACAAACAAGGTTGGGGCAATCTCCACAACTTAATTGGAGGCTCCCAACGACACCACGAAGCTTCACCACAATGGACTATGGCTCCGCGATGACCTCAACCGTCTAGGGTGCTCAAACACCCAAGAGTAACAAGATCCGCTAGGGATTAGTGAGGGAATCAAATTTCTCTTGGTGGAAGTGCAGATCTGGGCCTTCTCAACCACTCCCGAGCAAATCAACAAGTTAGATTGGCTAGGGAGAGAGATCGGGTGAAAATGGAGCTTGGAGCAACAATGGAGCTTTTGAGGGAAGAGGTAAGTCAACTTTGGGGAAGAAGACCCCTTTATATAGTGGGGGAAACAATCCAACTGTTACCCTCCCCAAGCAGCCCCGCAGAGAGCGGTACTACCGCTTGGGTGGGCGGTACTACCTCTGAGCCAGCGGTACTGCCGTGCCACCTAGCGGTACTGCCGCGCACAAGAGGGGAGCAGGGTCCTAGACCCAGAGCGATACTACCGCGGTGATAAGGGCGGTACTACCGCTCGGGAGCGGTACTACCGCCACTACTGCCGCGACTAGTGCCGCAGAACCCGACACAAGAAAACGAGGGCTCGAGTCGAGGCGGTAGTGGCCCGAAGCCTCAGCGGTACTACGACAGAATCCACTAAGTGGTACTACCGCTGAGGAGTAGTACTACCGCTTGCTGTCTTTGCCGGTACTACCACTGTGGCTCGCGGTACTACCGCTGGGGCCAGACAGAGAGAGCAGAGAGGGGAATGAGAGCTCCATTGAAGCGGGAAGGAACAACGGGTGCCATAAGAATGTGTACGTGTTTATTCCACCCTAGCCTTACCAAAGCGGATCCCCTCTTGATAGTACGGTGACTCCTACGCAACTAGTCCACCAACAGAGAAACGAAGGAGCTGCACCGTCTTGAATAAAGCACCGAGGGGAGGGAATCGTCTCGTGCCAAAGGATGAATCTCTTAAAATCTCAACGCACAAGATTAGTCCGCAAAAGCATTGTCATCAATCACCAAAACACCTTGGGGATAAATATGCCCTTACACGTACCCCCAAGAGAGTGCAAGTTTCACAAAAGAGAGGGAAACGGCCTATGCAATGCAACCTTCAAGACACAGAACACACCAAGAGGCAAGCACAAGAGACAACACAAACACGGCACAAAGAGAAGGCAAAACACAACGAAGACCAAAACACGAAACAAAACTCTCAAGAAGAGAGGGCGGTGGCCGGAACCACCTATGTATGAGTCAATTGGTATGGCACCGTGAAGAATTATCCTTGGGCCCATCACCAAAACTCGTCTTTGAAGCACAAGTACCATAAAAATGGCTAATGTGAAAGAGTTGATCAATTTATGCATAATGGGGGGAGGGAGAGTTCATTGAGATAACAACACTCCCCCTATGTCCATGCCTACACCTAAACAAGATATCACGTTGAGTATGGTGGGGTGTGCAAGGGTTCAAGATACATTGCTCGAATCAATGAAATTTAGCTCATGCCTTAACTCACGAAATCTTGCTTCATACAAGGGCTTCGTGAGAATATCTGCAAGGTTATCATGAGTGTTGACATACTTGAGCTTGATCTCCCCTCGCCTAATGTGATCCCGGATGAAGTGATACCGAATCTCAATATGCTTCGTCTTAAAGTGTTGCACCGGGTTGAGCGAGATCTTGATGGCACTTTCATTGTCACACCAAAGAGGCACTTCGTCACAAGTGACACCGTAATCCTTCAAAGTTCGCCTCATCCATAGAAGTTGAGCACAACAACTACCGGCAGCCACATACTCCGCTTCGATGGACGAGAGAGATACACAACCTTGCTTCTTAGAAGACCAACTCACCAAGGAGCAACCAAGCAATTGGCACCCTCCGGAGGTGGACTTCCTATCCACTTTGTCTCCCTCCCAATCTGAGTCTGTATTGCCCAAAAGATCGAAGTTGGCTCCTCTTGGGTACCAAAGGCCAAAGTTTGGGGTATGAGCCAAATATCAAAAGATTCCCTTGACCGCCACAAAGTGGCTTTCCTTAGGTGCGGCTTGAAACCTTGCACAAATTCCCACACTCAACATGATATCTGGTCTAGATGCACAAAGGTAAAGCAGGGAGCCAATCATGGAGAGATATACCTTTTGATCCACCGCTTTACCATTGGGATCTATGTCAAGTTGCCATTTGACGGGCATTGGAGTAGAAGCCAGCTTGACATCACTTAGCTTGAATCTCTGCAGCATGTCTTGAGTGTATTTGGCTTGGTTGATGAAGGTTCCTTCTCTTCTTTGCTTGATTTTGATTCCGAGAAAGAACTTCAACTCTCCCATCATAGACATCTTGAACTTTGAGGTCATGAGAGCGGCAAATTCCTCATTGAAAGCTTTGTTAGGGGAAACAAACATAATGTCATCAACATATAGTTGGAAGACAAACAACTCCCCTTTGACCTTCTTAATAAAAAGACTGGGGTCGATTTTCTGAATTTCGAACCCACGATCTTGCAATAACTCAGTAAGATTCTCATACCATGCACGTGGGGCTTGTTTAAGGCCATAGAGTGCCTTGTTGAGTTGGTACACATGATCGGGGAAACATGGATCCTCGAACCCCGGGGGTTGTTTGACATACACCAACTCATTAATAGGACCATTAAGAAAAGCACTCTTCACATCCATTTGTTGCAACTTGAAATTATGACGAGAAGCATAAGCAATCAACAAACGAATAGATTCAAGGCGAGAAACGGGAGGAAAGGTTTCACCGTAGTCGATACCCTCGACTTGGGGGTAGCCTTGTGCCACCAAACGAGCCTTGTTGAGAACAATGATTCCATGAGCATCTTGCTTGTTCTTGAATATCCACTTGGTTCCAATGACATTATGATGGCCTTGGCACTAACTTCCACAGTTGGTTGTGCTCGAAGTTGTTGTGTTCTTCATGCATGGCATTGAGCCAATCCGGATCCTCGAGCGCCTCATAGACCTTTTGGGGTTCGACACAAGAAACAAATGCGTGATGTTCACAATAGTTTGCTAATTGTCTAGGAGTGCTTACCCCTTTTCTTAGGCTTCCAACCACATTCTCCATGAGATGACTTTTGGTTGTGAGCTTCGAAGCGATCTACGCGGCACGACGCTCTAATTCCTCCTCGGGTGTGAAAAGAGGAGCGGAAACTTGATCATCTTGAGCGTTGTCTTGAGCTTGTTCGTCGTCTTGAGCTTGTTCTTGAGCTTGCTCTTGGTTTTAAACTTGCTAGAAAGGGAGAACTCTACCTTGGGCATCACTTGGTGGCTCACCACCATCTTGAGGTTGATCTTGCCCTTGATCTTGTTCACGTGGTTGAGGGCCTTCACTTTGTTCTTCGGAAGCGTGTGGGTCTTGGGTCGGAGATGGCTCCACTTGAGTGGAGCATTGTCCTTCTCCTTCGGCCACAAGGGGTTCCTCAATGGGTAGGATATGACCAACACCCATTCTTCTTATGGCTTGGGGAGGAATTTCATCACCTACATCACAAGTACCACTTTGCTCCACTTGGGAGCCGTTATTCTCATCAAACTCCATGTTACACGTCTCCTCAATGAGTCCCGTGGACTTGTTGAGGACACGGTAAGCATGAGAGTTTGTAGCATAACCAAAAAATATGCCCTCATGAGCTCTAGCCTCAAATTTAGACAAACGAACACCTTTCTTGAGAATGAAACACTTACACCCAAACACCCGGAAGTACTTGCGGTTGGGCTTGTTCCCGGTGAGTATTTCATATGGAGTCTTGTTCAAGCCTTTGCGGAGATAGAGCCGATTGGATGCATGACACGCAGTGTTGATGGCTTCGGCCCAAAAGTTGTAAGGAGACTTGAACTCCGCCATCATGGTCCTTGCCGCATCCATCAATGTCCGATTCTTCCTCTCCGCAACACCATTTAGTTGAGGGGTGTATGGAGCAGAATATTGATGCTTGATTCCCTCATCACTAAGAAACTCATCCAAGTTGTAGTTCTTGAACTTGGTGCCGTTGTCACTTCTTATTGTCAAGATCTTTGCATCGTGTTGACGTTGAGATTCATTTGCAAAGTCGATGACAGTTTGTTGTGTTTCATTCTTCCTCTTGAAGAAATATACCCAAGTGTACCTTGAGTAATCATCGACAATCACCAAGCAATACTTTCTACCCCCAAGACTATCAAAGGATGGAGGCCCAAAGATATCCATGTGAAGGAGCTCCAAGGGTCTCTTCGAGTAGATGATAGTCGTGGGAGGGTGAGCCTTCTCGTGTAACTTTCCTTCAATACAAGCACTGCAAGCATGATCTTTGGCAAAACTAACATTTGTTAGTCCATGGATATGGTCCCCCTTGAGAAGACTTTGCAAAGATCTCATATTGATGTGGGCTAAGCGGCGATGCCAAAGCCACCCCACATCAACTTTAGCCATTAGGCATGTCGCGGTCTTAGTGGGTCACTTCAAAAGTTAATCACATAAAGATTGTCCTCGACATGCCCAACAAACGCTATTTTAAGAGTCTTGCTCCACAAGAGGGCCATGGTATCAATATCAAAGAATGTGGCAAAGCCCATGAGTGCAAGTTGACGAACGGAAAGAAGGTTGTATGCAACGGACTCAACAAGCATGACTTTCTTGATCGTAAGATCATGAGAAATGACAACCTTGCCAAACCCCATACCTTAGAAGACGAGGCATCACCCCACTCGACATTGGTGGGCATAGATGGGATCTTGTGCACGTCCACCACCAACTCCTTGCTTCCGGTCATTTGATTTGTGGCTCCACTATCGAGCAACCATGATCCCCCACTGGAAGCAAACACCTACAAGAGATCAATGCTTGGTTTTAGGTACCCATTTTGTAATGAGTCCTTTGATGTTAGTAACAAGGGTCTTAGGAACCCAAATAGACCATTCAATGTACTCATAAGAAGAACCAACAAATTTAGCATAAACATGCCCATGACTCGCACGTCACAACACATAAGAAGGGTTAAAGTCGCTGGCCTTGTTGGAAGGGGTGGCATTGCCCTTTTTGACATCACCACTCTTCACATTGTTCTTCTTCTCCTTTGGAGCACCCTCTCCCTCCTTCACAAAAGTTTGCTTGAGAGGAGGAGGTCGTTTTGTCTTGTCGTTCTTCCTCTTGTTCTTGGACCTGGGTGTGAACCCAACTCCCTCCTTGGCCACAACTTCCTTTTGATTGCTAAAAAGGTCATTGAGATTCTTCTCACCTTGTATGCACGATACAAGGCCTTCTCGTAATTTAGCACACGAGACACAACAAGAACATGATCAAGATCTTTCTTTAATTTAGCATGGCCATCGTTGTGTGACTCCTCAAGAGCCAAACGATGAACATGCTCTTCCTCAAGTGCATTATAGAGATCCGATATCTCATCGGCATAGTCACGACTATGACCTTCCATCTTAGAGATGGTTTCTTCATTAGCCTCGATCATGTCATTGGGTTCACCAAGTTGTTCCAAGAGAGCAACGAGTGCTTCTTGGATTTTCCCTTGATCTTACTCATAAAAGACTCAAATTCATTTACTTCCTTGAGCAATAGAGGCCATGTCCATGGCTTCAGTATCTTCATCGTCATCATCATCCTCATTGTATTCTTCTTGTGCCACCAACCCTTTGGTCGAAGTCTTCTTGGTGAAGTTGTTCTTGTTGGGGAAGGACTTGGCTTTGTCTTTTCAGATGATCTTGCCACCATTATCTTCCCGCTTCTCGTAAGGGCACTCCACAATAAAATGGCTCACATTACCACAATTGTCGCATGTTCTCACACATTGCTTGCCATTGAAGCCACTTGAGTTATTCTTGTTGAAGTTGGGCCTTGTGTTCTTCTTGCTCCAAAATTGCCTTGAAGCAAGAGCCATGTGCTCATGGTAATCATATTTCGTATCTTCGGGGTTGCTGTCCTCATCTTCCTCTTCCTCCTCTTCTTCCACACTAACCTTGGCCTTCAAGGCAAGGTTGGGCTTCTTTTTTCTCTTGGAGAATGCAACACCGCATTGTCGGCGGTCTTGTCCAAGATCCTCATTGCCACAAACTCATCCAACACTTCACTTGAGGACAATGTGTGGAAGTCCGGCCTTTGACGGATGACGGAGGACACGACCTTGTGGTAAGGCATCATGGCCTTGAGGAACTTCTGCTTGATCCAATTGTCATTCGTATCGTTGCTCCCATGATCTCGGAGTGAGACCGCGAGAGTAGTTAATCTCCGGTAAAGCTCACAAGGTTCTTCATCTTCATGCATTGCAAACTCATCGGCTTCATCTTGCACCACTTCATAGTTGGAGCGTTGAATGCTTGCGCTTCCCTTGTAAAGGGAAACAACATGGTGCCATGTTTCCTTGCCCACGGTGAAGGGTCGAAGGTGCACAATGTCTTCGGGTGGAATTGCATCTTGGATGATGAAGAGAGCATTCTCATTGAATTGATTATCCGCGGCTTCTCTAGGGGTGAAGTTGCTTCGATCATGCGGATAGAAACCTTCCTCAATGATTCTCCAAAGATTAGTATTAACATGGTTCAAATGACGTTTAAAGCGATAAACCCAAGAGTCAAAATCCTCATTCTTCACAATCTTGGGAGGAGAACGCGCATGATTTAAATGAGTGGAGGGAACCGGTCCTCCATAAGTAAGAGGTGGTTCAACATGAGAATAGATGCCATTTCCACTTTTACCACTAGGCAAAGGAACCTTTTCACTAGAAGCTTCCCCCTTATCGGAGTTGCCATCCGCCACCTTGTTAGTGGGAGCAACCACTTCCAAAGGTGCGGTGGACAATTTAAGACCATCAAGGAACTCTTTGAACATGCCTTTGACCCTGGTCGTCATGGAGGTTTTCAATGTGTCCAAAGCCACATTGAATTCACGTGAGACCGGGGATCCCCCATCAGCCATATACGAAGAGGGATTTACACCGGGGTGCTCCTCCTCACCATCTATAGTGTCAACCATACTCTTAGGACGGTAAAGCCCATAATTAAGAGATGAGGCTCTGATACCAATTGAAAGGATCGATATAGTTGACTAGAGGGGGGGTGAATAGGAAACTAACAATTTTTAGCTTTTCTTTACCAAATTAAACTTTGCATCAAAGTAGGTTGTCTAGATATGCAACTAGGTGAGCAACCTATATGATGCAACAACAATAAGCACACAAGCAAGCAAAGGATATAACACAATATAACTTGCAGAAGTAAAGGTAAGAGACAACCAAGAGTGGAACCGATGGAGATGAGGATGTGTTACCGAATTTCCTTCCCTTTGAAGGGAAGTATGTTTCCGTTGGAGTGGTGTGGAGGAACAATGCTCCCCAAGAAGCCACTAGGGACACCGTATTCTCCTCACGCCCTCACACAATACGAGATGCCGTGATTCCACTATTGGTTCCCTTAGAGGCGGCGACCAAACCTTTACAAACGAGGTTGGGGCAATCTCCACAACTTAATTGGAGGCTCCCAACGACACCACGAAGTTTCACCACAATGGACTATGGCTCCGCGGTGACCTCAACCGTCTAGGGTGCTCAAACACCCAAGAGTAACAAGATCCGCAAGGGATTAGTGGGGGGAATCAAATTTCTCTTGGTGGAAGTGTAGATCGAGGCCTTCTCAATCAATCCCTAGAGAATCAACAAGTTTGATTGGCTAGGGAGAGAGATCGGGTAAAAATGGAGCTTAGAGCATCAATGGAGCTTGGGGATGGAAGAGGTAGTCAACTCGGAGAAGAAGACACCCCTTTTATAGTGGAAGAACAAATCCAACCGTTATCCACCAACTCAGCCTGCGACACGTGGTACTACCGCATCAAACAAGCGGTACTACCACACGGGCATGCGGTACTACCGCGGCGGACCGCGGTACTACTACTAGCACGACAAGGGCCAGGACTAGACCTGATGTGCTAAGACAGGGAGCGGTAGAACCGCTAGTGCGGTACTACCGCGCCCCCTTGCGGTACTAGCGCAAGGTAGGGATAGTCAAGGCTGAGAAGGCACGGACATAGAAATTACATCCGTGACTAGTTTCGCTGAGTTTAGGTCTATGCAAAAATCCGACACGGTACTACCGCAAGCCTGACACGGTACTGCCGTGTAGGGTGCGGATGTAAAAAATTACATCCGCCCCTACTTCTGCTCATACTGTTGTGCTTGGACAGAGCTCATGGTACGGCGCGGTACTACCGCGTTGGGCGCGGATGTAAAAAATTACATCCGCCCCTACTACCGCTCGGGCAGCAGCGCCTGTCCTGAAGCCACGGTACTACCGCTCCCAAGGAGCGGTACTACCGTGAGCACTCATGGTACTACCATGCTGGATGTCGGTACTACCGCAAGGGCATGCGGTAGTACCGCTCAGGGAGCATTACTACCGCCTGCCTCAGTACAACAACATTAGGAGTCCTTCATTTTGCCTAGACACGGAAAGATGGAGGATGCTACAAAGAGCTAAAGGAAAGGTGGTGCAAAAGGAATAGACGTGTACGTGAGATTCCACCCAAACCTTTCCAAAGCGGACCCCCTCTTAATAGTACGGCTTTCCCATGACTCAAATCCACTGAAAAGAAACATAGAGAAACACCATCTTCAATAGTCTCCGAGGGCACCAAATC
Organism: Triticum aestivum; assembly: GCF_018294505.1. NCBI lineage: Eukaryota > Viridiplantae > Streptophyta > Magnoliopsida > Poales > Poaceae > Triticum > Triticum aestivum. Next base: position 396,753,672 of record NC_057807.1, read on the forward strand.
ATCTTGTGTTTAGACATGATATATCTGAAATGCTCAATGCACACGATTAGTCCGCAAAAGCATTGTCATCAATCACCAAAACTACTAAGGGATAAATATGCCCTTACACCGATGACAAAGGGAACAACGTATGTTGTTATGCGATTTGACCGATAAAGATCTTTGTAGAATATGTAGGAACCAATATGAGCATCCAGGTTCCGCTATTGGTGACGTGTCTCAGTCATGTCTACATAGTTCTCGAACCCGTAGGGTCCGCACGCTTAATGTTCGATGACGATTGGTATTATGAGTTTATGTGTTTTGATGTACTGAAGGTAGTTAGGAGTTCCGAATGTGATCACGGACATGACGAGGAGTCTCGAAATGCTCAAGACATAAAGATTGATATATTGGACGGCTATATTCGGACACCCGAAGTGTTCCGGGTGATTTCGGAGAAAACCGGAGTGCCGGAGGGGTTACCGGAACCCCCCGGGGAAGTAATGGGCCTTAGTGGACCTTAGGGGAGAGAGAGGGCAGCAGCCCAGGAGGTGGCGCCCCCCCAAGGGGAGTCCGAATTGGACCAGGGGAGAGGGCGCAACCCCTCTTTCCCTCTCCCTCTCCCTCTCCTTCCTCCCCCCTTCCCCCTCCTAGTTGGACTAGGAAAGGGGGAGTCCTACTCCTACTAGGAGGAGGACTCCTTCCCTCCTTGGCGCGCCCAAGGGCCGGCCGGCCTCCCCTCTTGCTCCTTTATATACGGGGGCAGGGGGCACCTAGGACACATAAGTTGACATTATTTAGCCGTGTGCGGTGCCCCCCTCCATAGTTACACACCTCGGTCATATCATCGTAGTGCTTAGGCGAAGCCCTGCGCCGGTAACTTCATGTTCATCATCACCGTCACCACGCCGTCGTGCTGACGAAACTCTCCCTCGGCCTCAACTGGATCAAGGGTATGAGGGACGTCCCCGATCTGAACGTGTGCTGATCGTGGAGGTGCTGTACATTTGGTGCTAAGATCGGTCGAATTGTGAAGACGTACGACTACATCAACCGCGTTGTCATAACACTTCCGCTTTCGGTCTACGAGGGTATGTGAACACACTCTCCCCTCTCGTTGTTATGCATCACATAGATAGATCTTGCGTGATCGTAGGAATTTTTTTGAAATTACCGCATTCCCCAACAGTGGCATCCGAGCCAGGTCTATGTGTAGATGTTATATGCATGAGTAGAACACAAAAGAGTTGTGGGCGATAATAGTCATACTGCTTACATCATGTCATACTTTGATTCGGCGGCATTGTTGGATGAAGCGGCTCAGACTGACATTACGCGTACGCTTACGCAAGACTAGTTCTACCGACATGCTTTGCACATAGGTGGCTGGTGAGTGTCTGTTTCTCCAACTTTAGTTGAATCGAGTGTGGCTACGCTCGGTCCTTGTTGAAGGTTAAAATAGCACACTTGACAAAAAAACATTCTGGTTTTGATGCGTAGGTAAGAACGGTTCTTCCTAGAAGCCCGTAGCAGCCACGTAAAACTTGCAACAACAAAGTAGAGGACGTCTAACTTGTTTTTGCAGGGCTTGCTGTGATGTGATATGGTCAAGCATGACGTGATATAAATTATTGTATGAGATGATCATGTTTTGTAACAAAGTTATCGGCAACTTGCAGGAGTCATATGGTTGTCGCTTTATTGTATGCAATGCAATCGCCATGTAATTGTTTTACTTTATCACTAAGTGGTAGCGATAGTCGTAGTAACAATAGGTGGCGAAACGACAATGATGCTACCGATGTTGGAGATCATGACGATGCTTCGGTGATGGAGATCATGAGCACAAGATGATGATGGCCATATTAATGCACATATTTTGATAGCATGTCATGTTTATCCTTTATGCATCTTATTTTGCTTAGAACGTCAGTAGCATTATAAGATGATCCCTTACTAAATTTCAAGGTACAAGTGTTCTCCCTGAGTATGCACCGTTGCTACAGTTCTTCGTGCGGAGACACCACGTGATGATCGGGTGTGATAAGCTCTACGTTCACATACAACGGGTGCAAGCCAGTTTTGCACACGCAGAATACTCGGGTTAAACTTGACGAGCCTAGCATATGCAGATATGGCCTCGGAACACTGAGACCGAAAGGTCGAGCGTGAATCATATAGTAGATATGATCAACATAGTGATGTTCACCATTGAAAACTACTCCATCTCATGTGATGATCGGACATGGTTTAGTTGATTTGGATCACGTGATCACTTAGATGATTAGAGGGATGTCTATCTAGGTGGGAGTTCTTAAGTAATATGATTAATTGATCTTTAATTTATCATGAACTTAGTACCTGATAGTATTTTGCATGTCTATATGTTGTTGTAGATCAATGTCCCGTGCTACCGTTCCTTTGAATTTTAATGCGTTCCTAGAGAAAGCTAAGTTGAAAGGTGATGGCAGCAACTACACGGACTGGGTCCGTAACTTGAGGATTATCCTCATTGCTGCACAGAAGAATTACGTCCTGGAAGCACCGCTAGGTGCCAGGCCTGCTGCAGATGCTGCTGATGACGTTAAGAATGTCTGGCAAAGCAAAGCTGATGACTACTCGATAGTTCAGTGTGACATACTTTACGGCTTAGAATCGGGACTTCAAAGATGTTTTGAACGTCATGGAGCATATGAAATGTTCCAAGAGTTGAAGTTAATATTTCAAGCAAATACCCGAGTTGAGAGATATGAAGTCTCCAACAAGTTCTACAGTTGCAAAATGAAGGAGAATAGTTCTGTTAGTGAACACATACTCAAAATGTCTGGGTATCATAATCACTTGACTCAGCTGGGAGTTGATCTTCCAGTTGATTGTGTCATTGGCAGAGTTCTTCAATCACTGCCACCAAGCTATAAAGGTTTCGTGATGAACTATAATATGCAAGGTATGGACAAGACTATTCCCGAGCTCTTTGCGATGCTAAAGGCCGCGGAGGTAGAAATCAAAAAGGAGCATCAAGTGTTGATGGTCAATAAGACCACTAATTTCAAGAAAAAGGGCAAAGGGAAGAAAGGGAACTTCAAGAAGAATGGCAAAAAGGTTGTTGCTCAAGAGAAGAAACCCAAGTCTGGACCTAAGCCTGAAACTGAGTGTTTCTACTGCAAAGGGACTGGTCACTGGAAGCGGAACTGCCCCAAGTATTTGGTGAATAAGAAGGATGGCAAAGTGAAAGGTATATTTGATAGACATGTTATTGATGTGTACTTAACTAATGCTCGCAGTAGCGCCTGGGTATTTGATACTGGTTCTTTTGCTCATATTTGCAACTCGAAATAGGGTCTACGGATTAAGTGAAGATTGGCTAAGGACGAGGTGACGATGTGCGTGGGAAATGGTTCCAAAGTCGATGTGATCGCAGTCGGCACGCTACCTCTACATCTACCATCGGGATTAGTTTTAGACCTGAATAATTGTTATTTGGTGCCAGCATTGAGCATGAACATTATATCTGGATCTTGTTTGATACGAGACGGTTATTCATTTAAATCAGAGAATAATGGTTGTTCTATTTATATGAGTAATATCTTTTATGGTCATGCACCCCTGCTGAGTGGTCTATTTTTGTTGAATCTCGATAGTAGTGATACACATATTCATAGTAATGAAGCCAAATGATTGAACTTTAATAATGATAGTGCAACTTATTTGTGGCACTGCCGTTTGGGTCATATCGGTGTAAAGTGCATGAAGAAACTCCATACTGATGGACTTTTGCAATCACTTGATTATGAATCACTTGGTGCTTGCGAACCGTGCCTTATGGGCAAGATGACTAAAACTCCGTTCTCCGAAACAATGGAATGAGCTACTAGCTTGTTGGAAATATTACATACCGATGTATGCGGTCCAATGAGTATTGATGCTCGTGGTGGGTATCGTTATTTTCTTACATACACAGATGATTTAAGCAGATATGGATATATCTACTTAGTGAAGCATAAGTCTGAAACATTTGAAAAGTTCAAAGAATTTTAGAGTGAAGTGGAAAAACATCGTAACAAGAAAATAAAGTTTCTACGATCTGATCATGGAGGAGAATATTTGAGTTGCGAGTTTGGTCTTCATTTGAAACAACATGGGATAGTTTCACAATTAACGCCACCTGGAACACCACAGTGAAATGGTGTGTCCAAACGTCGTAACCGTACTTTATTAGATATGGTGCAATCTATGATGTCTCTTACTGATTTACCGCTATCATTTTGGGGTTATGCTTTAGAGACGGCTGCATTCACTTTAAATAGGGCACCATCAAAATCCATTGAGACGACACCTTATGAACTGTGGTTTGGCAAGAAACCAAAGTTGTTGTTTCTTAAAGTTTGGGGCTGCGATGCTTATGTGAAAAAACTTCAACCTGATAAGCTCGAACCCAAATCGGAGAAGTGCGTCTTCATAGGATACCCAAAGGAAGCTGTTGGGTACACCTTCTATCACAGATCCGAAGGCAAAATCTTTGTTACTGAAAATGTATCCTTTCTAGAGAAGGAGTTTCTCTCGAAAGAAGTGAGTGGGAGGAAAGTAGAACTTGATGAGGTAACTATACCTGCTCCCTTATTGGAAAGTAGTTCATCGCAGAAATCGGTTCCTGTGATTCATACACCAATTAGAGAGGAAGCTAATGATGATGATCATGAAGCTTCAGATCAAGTTACTACCGAACCTCGTAGGTCTTCCAGAGTAAGGTCCGCACCAGAGTGGTACGGTAATCCTGTTCTGGAAGTCATGTTACTAAGACCATGATGAACCTACGAACTATGAAGAAGCGACGATGAGCCCAGATTCCGCAAAATGGCTTGAGGCCATGAGATCTGAGATGGGATCCATGTATGAAAACAAAGTGTGGACATTGGTGGACTTGCCCGATGATCGGCAAGCCATAGAAAATGATTGGATCTTTAAGAAGAAGACCGACACAGACGGTAATGTTACTATTTACAAAGCTCGACTTGTTGCGAAAGGTTTTCGACAAGTTCAAGGAGTTGACTACAATGAGACTTTCTCACCCGTAGCGATGCTTAAGTCTGTCCAAATCATGTTAACAATTGCTGCATTTTATGATTATGAAATTTGGCAAATGGATGTCAAAACTGCATTCCTAAATGGATTTCTGGAAGAAGAGTTGTATATGATCAACCGGAAGGTTTTGTCGATCCAAAGGGTGCTAGCAAAGTGTGCAAGCTCCAATGATCCATTTATGGACTGGTGGAAGACTCTCGGAGTTGGAATAAAGGCTTTGATAGTTTGATCAAAGCATATGGTTTTCTACAGACTTCTGGAGAAGCTTGTATTTACAAGAAAGTGAGTGGGAGCTCTGTATCATTTCTGATCTTATATGTAGATGACATATTGTTGATTGGAAATGATATAGAATTTCTGGATAGCATAAAGGGATACCTGAATAAGAGTTTTTCTATGAAAGACCTTAGAGAAGCTGCTTACATATTGGGCATCAAGATCTATAGAGATAGATCAAGATGCTTAATTGGACTTTCACAAAGCACATACCTTGATAAAGTTTTGAAGAAGTTCAAAATGGACCAGTCAAAGAAAGGGTTCTTGCCTGTGTTACAAGGTGTGAAGTTGAGTTAGACTCAAAGCCCGACCACCGCAGAAGATAGAGAGAAAATGAAAGTCACTCCCTATGCTTCATCCATAGGTTCTATCATGTATGCAATGCTGTGTACCAGACCTGATGTATGTCTTGCTATAAGCATAACAGGGAGGTACCAAAGTAATCCCGGAGTGGAACACTGGACAACGGTCAAGAACATCCTGAAATACCTAAAAAGGACTAAGGATATGTTTCTCATTTATGGAGGTGAAAAAGAGCTCGTCGTAAATGGTTACATCGATACAAGCTTTGACACTGATCCGGATGACTCTAAGTCGCAAACCGGATAAATATTTTTATTGAATGGAGGAGTTGTCAGTTGGTGCAGTTCCAAGCAGAGCGTCGTGGCGGGATCTACATGTGAAGCGGAGTACATTGCTTCTTCGGAAGCAACAAATGAAGGAGTTTGGATGAATGAGTTCATATCCGATCTAGGTGTCATACCTAGTGCATCGGGTCCAATGAAAATCTTTTGTGACAATACTGGTGCAATTGCCTTGGCAAAGGAATCCAAATTTCACAAGAGAACCAAGCACATCAAGAGATGCTTCAATTCCATCCGTCATCAAGTGTCGGAAGGGGACATAGAGATTTGCAAGATACACACGGATATGAATGTTGCAGACCCGTTGACTAAGCCTCTCTCACGAGCAAAACATGATCAACACCAAAGCTCCATGGGTGTTAGAATTATTACTATGTAATCTAGATTATTGACTCTAGTGCAAGTGGGAGACTGAAGGAAATATTCCCTAGAGGCAATAATAAAGTTATTATTTATTTCCTTAATTCATGATAAATGTTTATTATTCATTCTAGAATTGTATTAACCGGAAACTTAGTACATGTGTGAATACATAGACAAAACCTATAGTCCCTAGTATGCCTCTACTTGACTAGCTCGTTAATCAAAGATGGTTATGTTTCCTAACCATAGACATGTGTTGTCATTTGATGAACGGGATCACATCATTAGGAGAATGATGTGATGGGCATGACCCATCCGTTAGCTTAGCATTATGATCGTGTTAGTTTCATTGCTACTGCTTTCTTCATGACTTATACAAGTTCCTCAGACTATGAGATTATGCAACTCCCGGTTTCCGGAGGAACACTTTGTGTTCTACCAAACCTCACAATGTAAAAGGGTGATTATAAAGGTGCTCTACAGGTGTCTACGAAGGTGTTTGTTGGGTTGGCATAGATCGAGATTAGGATTTGTCACTCCGTATTTCGGAGAGGTATCTCTGGGCCCTCTCGGTAATACTCATCACTATAAGCCTTGCAAGCATTGTAATTAATGAGTTAGTTGCGGGATGAAGTATTACGGAAGGAGTAAAGAAACATGCCGGTAACGATATTGAACTAGGTATTGAGATACCGACGATCGAATCTCGGGAAAGTAACATACTGATGACAAAGGGAACAATGTATGTTGTTATGCGGTTTGACCAATAAATATCTTCGTAGAATATGTAGGAACCAATATGAGCATCCAAGTTCCGGTATTGGTTATTGACCGGAGACATGTCTCAGTCATTTCTACATAGTTCTCAAACCCGTAGGGTCCGCACGCTTAACGTTCGATGACGATTGGTACTATGAGTTTATGTGTTTTGATGTACCGAAGGTAGTTTGAAGTTCCGGATGTGATCACAGACATGACGAGGAGTCTCGAAATGGTCGAGAAATAAAGATTGATATATTGGACGGCTATATTCGGACACCGGAAGTGTTCCGGGTGATTTCGGACAAAACGGGAGTGCCGGAGGGGTTACCGGAATCCCCCGGAGAAGTAATGGGCCTTAGTGGGCCTTAGAGGAGAGAGTGGGCAGCAGCCCAGGAGGTGCCCCCCCAAGGGGAGTCCGAATTAGACTAGAGGAGAGGGGCGCAGCCCCTCTTTCCCCCTCCTTCCTTCCCCCTTCCCCCTCCGTAGTTGGACTAGGAAAGGGGGAGTCCTACTCCTACTAGGAGGATTCCTCCCCTCCTTGGCGCGCCCAAGGGCCGGCCGGCCTCCCCCTTGCTCCTTTATATACGGGGGCAGGGGGCACCCTAGGACACACAAGTTGACATTATTTAGCCGTGTGCGGTGCCCTCCTCCACAGTTATACACCTCAGTCATATCGTCGTAGTGCTTAGGCGAAGCCCTGCGCCGATAACTTCATCATCACCATCACCACGCTATCGTGCTGACGAAACTCTTCCTCAGCCTCAACTGGATAAAGAGTACGAGGGACGTCCTTGAGCTGAATGTGTGCTGATCGCGGAGGTGCCGTGCGTTCGGTGCTAAGATTGGTCTGATCGTGAAGACGTATGACTACATCAACCGCGTTGTCATAACGCTTCCGCTTTTGGTCTACGAGCGTACATGGACACACTCTCCCCTCTCGTTGCTATGCATCACATAGATAGATCATGCGTGATCGTAGGATTTTTTTTTGAAATTACCGCGTTCCCCAACAGTTACTTGCAACATGATTTCTCCCGTGACCTCAAGAACAAAAGTAACTACTCACAAATGATAATCACACTCAAGATCAGAGGGGTATTAAATAGCATAATGGGTCTGAACATATAATCTTCCACCAAATAATCCATATAGTAATCAACTACAAGATGTAATCAACACTACTAGTCACCCACAAGCACCAATCTGTAGTTCCGGTACAAAGATTGAACACAAGAGATGAACAAGGGTTTGAAAGGAGTTGGTGATGTTGAAGATATTGATGAAGATAGCCCTCCTCAAGATGGGAGAGTTGCTGCTGATGATGACGACGATGATTTCCCCCTCCGGAGGGAAGTTCCCCAGCCGGAATCGCTCCGCCAGAGGGCAAAAGCGCTCCTGCCCAAGTTCTGCCTCGAGACGGTGACACTTCGTCCCAAAAGTCCTCTCCTTATTTTTTTTCTAGGTCAAAATGACTTATATACCAGAAGAGGGGCATCGGAGGTGGGCCTGGGTGAGCACAACTCACCAGAGCGCGCATGGGCTCCCTGGTGCGCCCAGGTGGGTTGTGCCCACCTGGTGAGCCCCCTCTGGTACTTATTGACTCCAAAAATTCTTGTTTATTCCATAAAAAATCCTCGTAAAGTTTCAGCTCATTTGGAGTTGTGCAGAATAGGTAGCTTGACGTAGCCTTTTCAGGTCCAGATTTCCAGCTACCAGAATTCCCCCGCTTTTTGTATACCTTGCATATTATGAGAGAAAATGCATTAGAACTACTCCAAAAAGCAATATTATGCAATAAAACAACATAAATAACAGTAGAAAAACATGATGCAAAAATGATGTATCAGCCCCAAGAGCCCGTTTTTCGCCGGTTTGGGCCGAAACTGACGCCGGCGGACCCAGGCCTAACCCGACGCGCTGGGGGGCGCCCGGGGGCGCCGTGGCAATCAATTTTGGCGCGAAATAACGGCGGGCCCGCCGAGTCAGTGACCCACGCACCTCATCAGCCTCACCGCCTCAGTTTCCCGCGAGGAATCAATGCCAAGGCTGTCGTCGACCAGCCTTCAATTGATTCCTCACGGGCGGTGCGAGCCGGCGACGCACCACCTCCCGCCACGCGTACACACGACTCCCACCCCCCCCGGCTGCTATATAAGCAGCGCCTCCCCCTCTCATGTGGCCGCACCCCGCCCACAGCCACCGAGCTCTCTCCCTGTGCGTCGATGCCGCCAATGTTCCTCCCCTCTCTTCCCTTTTCCCAGCCGCGACGATGGGCGAGAGATTCCCCGGTGATGGGGCGGCGGCCAATGGCTTCGGTCGCCGCTCGTTGCACGAGTGGGAAGCCTACCTCCTCTTCGAGGCCAACGCCTCGGTGCCCCCCGACATGCGCGCGTCGGGGCGGTGGAAGCTCAGTGCCGGTGGCGTCCCCATTTCCCCATTGCCAGACGTCACCACGCGCACCGACTACTTCGTCGACGAGGTCGACCACGTGCGGGAGTCGCTGACGGAGGAGCAGCGGGCCCTCCCACAGTACGCCGCCAGCAACCACGAGGTGTGGGCGTCATACTTCGAGCGCCGGCAGCCGCATCGGCTGGCCTCCATCAAAGGGGCGCTGGTGGTGCGGGGGACCAAGAACAGCGAGGGTCGTTTCCTGTGGTGGGGCGCCCCCAACCGCACTCTCCACGCCGTCCTCCGGCACCTCGAGGGTGGCAACGACCCGCCGTTGACGTACCCTGCCGCCCCAGTGCCCCGCCGGAGCGGCGGCCAATGGATGTCGAGGAGGGCTGGCTTCTCTTCTTCCTCCTCCCGCTCCTCCTCCCACTCCTCTGGCTCGTTGGCGTTGTTCGGCGTCAAGGCCGAGCCTGCGGAGACCGCAGAGACGCCGCTCGGCCGGCGCACCCGCAGCGTCTGCATCGTCATCAACGAGGGTGGGCGCACCTCCTCCTCGGCTCCTTCCCGCTTCGTCAAGCCGAAGACGGAGCCGGGGCTCGCCATCGTGAAGACGGAGCCAGGGCTCGCCGCCGTGAAGGCGGAGCCGAGGCTCGACGACGCGGCGGCCTTGAAGTGGGCGCGCGAAGACTAGGCGCGAACGGAGCTGGAGCGCCAGCGTCATGCCTTTGAGCAGTTCGCCGCTCGGCGCCATGGCCGCAACAAGGGAGGCGTCGTCGTCCTCGACGACGACAGCGACGACGACGCGCCGCCGCCGCCGGTCCGCCAGGGCGACCCCGGACACGGGTCCAGTAGTTGTGTCCGCGTGAAGGAGGAGAAGGACGACGACGGCGGCGGCAACAGCGGCGACGACGGCGACTTCGCCTCTCTCAGCGCGTTATTCGACCTGTAGTCGCGGCCATTTTGTTTTTTCTAAGTATTTTGTCTATGTATAAAACTAATTCAGTTCTCCATGATAATGAACTGTTTCGCCAAATATTTGTCCTGTTCGCCGAATTTTAGTTAAATAAATTTTTAAAAAACTTAAAACCAGGCGACTGGGGCCGACCCTGGAGGCGTTGCTGGGAACCCGATCGCCCCATGCCGATTTTAGCGCCGGTCCGTCCCGAGGCGGCGATTTTTCGAGCCGCCTGAGGAGCCAACGGGTGGAGATGCTCTTAGGATCGAGTGCCCATGGGTCGGATTGCCGGGTTGACTTACGGGCATCTAAACTGCTAATTTATTTCTTCTCGTGGGTGCTCGTCACTGGCACCGCTTTTACTCCATCCAGCATCAGAGCTCCATGCGAGTGCCTTAACCCATGCGCCCCCGGCTTGTAGTGGCACGGGAGAAAGTAAAATTAAAGGGGTCTTCTAGCAAGTCCATGGCAGCAACGTTTAGCTTTGGAAGTCAAACGACAGTCGTCGATGCAGTAACACGAGATGCTGCTGCGTACGAGGGCAAGCACGCTACAAGCCGAGACGACCATGTTCTGAGGGTGGTTCTGTTGCTGCGGGCGTCAATGTGAGGCTGAGAGCAGTGCTGCAATGCTGGACGGCGGTCTCTATGACGACGGTCCGACTACTTCGACGACCGTGGTGATGTTATCAGGCGTGCTATGATGGTGACCCGACTATTTTGATGACCGAGGTGATGCTACGAGGCGTTCTGCGACAGCGGCACGAATGTTTCGATGGCGGCGGCGATGTAACGACGGCGTTCTTCGCATGGCCGCAGCGTGCTTCGACGACATGCTTTGACGACTGCGGGGATGCTACAACGGCAGCCTGGCTGCTTTGATGATGTTGCGGCGGATGCTTTGGCAGCCGCTGCGACGGTGTTCATCGAACGGCCGCGGGGTGCTGCGGTGTGCTTTGATGACCACGACGATGCTGCGACGGAGACCCAGCTACTTCATTGATGCTTCAACGACATGCTTCCCGACCGTGACAGTGTTGCGAGCCTGCGATGGTGGCACGGCTGCTTCGACGATCCTAACAACTGTCTGATGGCTCTGATGATGCTGCGGTGGCAATGCTCAGACGGTCGCGGCGGCGACAAAGATGTTAAGAAGGCTACTCAAAGCATGCATTGCATTAGGGAGTGTTTTGCATGCAGCGGGCATCACCGGCGCTAGGCATGTAGCTACACATGTAATGCTTCAAATGATCTCAAGAGTAAGCACATAGGAGGGCCAAAACGTATGCCAGAACACCTTCTTCCTTTGCGTGGAAGCTTGCTATTCATGTGCCCGAACCATGAGTTGGTCGCGAGATCTTACGAGATCTTATGACTAAACAGTGGCGGAGCTAGGAATTGGAAACAGGGTGGTCCTCTTCAAAAAAAATTGACAACAAATATGAACGTTGTAAGTAATTGCCAATACCACATAGAAATTGATCAATATGGTCTTACATATATATATATATATATATATATATATATATATATATATATATATATATATATATATATATATATATATATACTAGCAAACATGCCCGTGCGTTGCAACGGGAGACAAAAAAGTTACACGCCAGCCAAATAAGTATGACTCAATACCCCAAATTATGAGTGTTCTTTATTTTCACATGGTGGCTCACCATGTTTCCACTTATCTTTCTTCCCACACCCTCGTTGATGATGTACACGATATGCATGCGATCGCAATGCATTTGACGTGGTAAATCCCAAGGCAATGAGCTTGCCACTGCATGGCACGCGCGCAAGAGATTGTTTAAAACTTTAAAAACAAATTTCATGGACCACAAACTACTCCTAGCGCCTAGACATAAAAAGACTTTCCAAAAACTACCCAAATCCTAGACATGAAAGACTTTTGAATCGACGAACATTTTTTCTAATCGAGAAACATTTGTTTTAAAATTTTGGGCATTTTTTAAATGCATGAACATTTGTTTTGTTCAGACGAACATTTTTTGAAATGCATGAATTGTTTTCGAATTCATAAACATTTGTTTTGTTCAGACGAACATTTTTTGAAATGCATGCATATTTTTTGAATTGGTTGAGTTAGCAAACCTTTTTTGTATCGATGAACTATTTTTATAATTGGGGAACAAATTTTGAAAAATTGTGATTTTTTTATAATTTGCGAACAGTTTTGTGAATCACCAAAAAAATTAAAACTGCGGAAAATTTATGAATTCTCACACATTTTTTGAATTCATAAACATTCTATGATTTCTCGAATATTTTTCTCAAAACTTGCATACTTTTGTAATTTGAAAATCTCGAATTAATTTAAAGAAGGAAAAACAAAAACAGAAATGAGAAAAGAAAAAACGAAATGAAAAAAGAATAGGGGCGTCACGCCCCACGGGCCGGCCCATGAACGCGTATGTGGGAGGGAGGAGGTGCTTGACAAAAAGGTAGAGGAAATAGGACGACCCTGGGGATCGAACCCGGGTCTGCGCGGTGGAGAAGATATGCTTCAACCACTGAGCTGGTAGAGCGTCTGTGACATGCGCGGGGTATTTGTTTTATAAACTACTGTGCGCGACGATGACTTTGAAAAAATCGAATCGTTTTCTTGACTTATGAGTGGCATAGCGGGTAATTTATAGCAACTTTAAGGGTATTTTTTTTGACGGACGACCAGAAACTCTATTTGCTTTATTATTAGGTAGATATATATATATATATATATACCTAAATTCCCAATTAATTCTCAGTTTTGCATACAAGCATACATTGTCTCATCTTCATTCAACTTGGAGAAAACATCCGGCTTGATGTATGTGACTCGGCAATCATCCAGATGACTATCACCCATGTTATTTCTTAATTTGGTCTTGACTAAACTCATGGCAGAAAATGCTCTCTCAGTCTAACATTTGCCGTTGCCACCAGTAGAAGCAATACCGATTTGGGAAACTAGTACACATAATTGAGCAAATTATTTGTAAACTTCCTTTATGTGTATGTGTTCATCAGTTCAGCTACTCAGCTACATATGGACTGTACTGAAATGGATAACAATTAGGAATTACCAAATCGATAAGTGGGGAATGAGGAGTACCTAACAAAGAGAGCAAAAAGTATCGAAGTGAGGAATAGATCAACTGGTGTCGGTTTGCAGTTGCAAGGGCACCAAACACCGTGGCGCTGCTGCCACACCTGGGCAGGGCAGGCACGGGCGCAGCGTAGACGCGCAGGGCGGTGGGAGCCGCGGACGAGCGGAGGCTCTGAGCGCCGGGCAAGCGAGACAGAGAGCAGGGCGTCTCCTCCGCTCCTGGGATGGCGAGACAGGAAGCAAGCTGCGCCATGGCGGCGGCGAGACAGAATCAGGAGGGGAGTCAGCGAGCGAGGTCATCCACGGGGCACAGTGGCTCGATGCGTGCGAGCGGCTGGGTAAGTATTGTTTGGGCTAGCCAGACATGAGTTCGTATTGGGCTTTTTTATTCTTCTCTGGCCCATCTCTAACACATAGTAGTATAACCTGGTCCAAAATTCCAGGGTGGGCCGCGGCCCACCCTGGACACCCTGTAGCTCCGCCCCTGTGACTAAAGCCTTTGTTGTTGTTTTTGTTGTTGTTGTTTCACCATATATCATAAAAAATTCATTATATTTAGAATACTCATTGTATATTTAAAAATTGCTTAATATTATTTGAAAAAAAATCACTGTATATTATAAGAATGTTCATATTGCAGAAAACTATAAATAACAAAAGGTGAGAAAAGAAAAAAAACAGGAGAAAAAATAAAACCAAAAAATCAAACAAAAAAAGAAAATAAATCCATAATACAGAAATAGTTAATATAAAATCCAGAAAAGAACCAGAAAGAAAATAAAGAAACACAAACGCAATAGGAACGAAACGAAAAAAATGTGGCGAACGAACATAACAAAAACATATAGGGTCGCGGGGCGCACTGGGCGAGCCCGCTTCGCTCACTATTAGGCGCAACTATCTCTTATGTGAAACCACTAGTTAAGGAGTACTAGTTGCAAAGATCACTCCAACCTTCCCAGGTTGCAAGAAGTGGCGCGCTGCATGTGCGCCACTTGTCGCAACCTGATAGTTTTTCTTTTTTCTAGATTCGTTTATTCAAAACGGTTTCTCTCTTAAACCGGTGCGTCCAAATCTCGAACCGTTTTCACCGTTGAATGCGTCGAGATATTCAAAACTAGATCCCATGTTGATAGGTTTGGACGAACTTTTCTTCCATGAAAAAATACGGACGAAAAAACCGAATCGGGAGCACGGGTTTTCCCTTTCCGATAAAGGCACACCCGTGCCTCTCATTAAATCACAACCGTGCCTCTCACGAAGCAAAACCGTGACACTCGCGGAAGGAAACAAAAGACGAAACGTGTTTTTTTTTTCATTTCGAGGAGGCACGACCGTGACTTTTGCGAAAGCACAACCGTGCCTCTCGCTGGAAGCAAAACCGTGACTCTCGTGAAAGAAAAAAAAACAGAAAAGCGTTTTTTCCGTTTCCAAGAGGCACGGTCGCGACTCTCGTGAAATCACAACCATGCCTCTCGCGGAAACAAAACCATGACTTTCGACAAAGAAAAAAAAAATAGAAAACGCGTTTTTTTCGGTTTCTGGGAGGCACGGCCGTGACTCTCACGAAAGAAATTTTTTTTTACGTTTTTTCCTTTTCCGAGAGGCACGGCCGTGACTCTCGTGGAAGCAAAACCGTGACTCTTGCGAAAGAAAGAAAAAAGAAAAATGGGTTTTTTTGCGCAAAAAAAGATCGAATGTTTTTTGATCGAGAACTAAGGAAAACCGGTGGAAAACTAAAACGTCAAAAAAACCCGGAAAAACCGCTAAAAAGCCGAAAACGTGTGCGGAAAAAATAAAAAAAATAAAATCCGGAGGGAGCGTCCAGAACGCAACACGTGGCGAATGGTTGAGAGCGCGTCAACTGGACCTGATCGTTGCGAGCCTCCCGAAGGAGCGCTCATTAACTAGTTGTTCTCCGCAACTATGTTTTGCTTAAAGCGAGACATCATGGGTCTGTATGGGCTGGCCGAACAGGCAACGCAGGCCGTCAGTTTTTTCTTCTGTTTGTGTCCAGTATGGCTTAGTTTTTTCTTTACCTTTTTACTATTTTCTATACTTAGACATATTTTCGATATGCATTAAAAATAATTTCCACAAAAAAATTGAAAAATACTAATCAAGCAGTTGAAAAATTTCAATTATGTATAGAAAAAATAGTTCTCATGTATACGAAAATTGTGTACAAAAAGCATACAATGTGGAGGAAACAATCTGATTGTGTATATAAGAAATGTTAACTAAAACGTTTTAAAAAATTAATGAGTATTTGAAATATCTCAATCAAGCATTGGAAAAATGTTAAATGTGTATAGAAAAAATGTTTCTCATGTTTACGAAAATGTTTATAAAGAATATACAATGTGTATGAAAAAATGTTGATCATCTGTTTAAAAATTGTTAAAACATGTATAAAATTTTTAGTCATGTACTTGAAAAATGTTAAACATGTATAACAGAAATGTTTTTCTGTGAATGCTTTTTTTTAAATCAGTAATAAAAAAGTAGATATCAAAAAATAAATCTGAAATATGCTAGTAATCCACTTGAAAAAATTTAATATTGTACTTGAAAAATGTTAAACATGCATAGGAAAAAGTTTCTTATGTATATGAGAAATGTAAAATCTATATGAAAATAGGTGGATATCAATACTTATATGTGAAAAAATGTAATCATGTATTTGAAAAATGTACATTATGTGTTAAATAGTTTTACTGCTATTGATAAAATGTTCACGTGTTCAAAAAAATGTGGACCACGTGTTGAAAAAAGTGTTAAAACATGTATTTAAGAAAAAAATATACATCATGTTTGAAAAAAAGTTTAATTTTACCAGGAAAATATTTCACGTGTATAGTAGAAAATGTACATTGTGTTATGGAAAAGGTAGACATGTATTATATAAAAGAGTTACCGACGAAAATTGACAAAAAAAATGGAAACGAAGAAAAGCAATGAAACAGAAAATAAACAACATAGAACCAAAAAATAAAAAAGAATACCAATGAAACTAAAAATAAAAAGAAAAAGGAGTGAAAACCAAGAAGGGAAAAATGAACCAAAGAAATTGGAGGAAAAAAGGAAGTAAAGAACAAATATCTGCAAAAACTGAGAAAGTAACGAAGGAAACCGGTGCAAAAAGTAAAAAAAAAAAACTGAAAACCCAAACAAAGCCTTGAGAAACTAAGGCCCTGCTTGGATCCTCGTTTTCCTTCACTTACACCCGTAAAAAATTCAGATCTCTGTCCGTCGTTTTGGTTTCCAGCCGGAAATAACCCTTGGCATGTAAATTACATCCGGAACTACATGTGTATTAAATTACACCCATACCGAGCGCAGCCTAAGAAAACCGAAAAACAGACAGAAAAAGGAAAAGGTAGAAGAAAACTGGACAGAATGAGCGAACGGACACGATCAATCGGGCGAACAAGAAAGAAGAAACGAAAAAGAATACACCAAACAGGCCGGCCCAAAAAGAACAGAAACCTTCAGCACGACGAGAGTTATTCTCGCCGGAGCTGTGTCGCCCTCTCGCAAAAGAACAAAACAAAACCTGGAAATCATTGGCATTTAAAAAAAAATCCGAAAGCCTACCACGAGGCCTCCCAAGTCGCTCCCCAGGCGACTCCGGGGGCGCAACCGCGCCGCCGCCCAGAAGCCCCCTCCAGTGCTCCCTCTCCGCCGCTGCCGCCGGCATCTGCGCCGCTGTGGCGGCGGGCCCCCGCTGCCAAACGGCGCCGGGCCCCCGCTGCCAAACGGCG